>NC_086454.1:59494560-59751060 GCF_028390025.1 Pseudophryne corroboree | reverse complement strand
TCTGCTCCAGTTTTTAATTTTGCCTTGTTCGTAATCCATTTTGTCCCTGAGAAATTTTTTCTCCTTATTTTTTGTGACCTCTTCTTCTATGTGTTCCATTTTTCTGTATAAGACCTTTTCATTAATCTTGTAATCTTCTTTATCTTTAAAGGGTTCAAGTTCACTTTCTTTGCATTTGATGTTCTTCTCTAATTCTAAGAGGGAGTTCTTCTTCTCATCAATCAGCAATTTCATTAGGTCAATGGAACAATTGTGTAATGTTTTATCCCATTTTTCCAAGAAGGCTGCATCTAAGTTGCCAAATGTTGGTTGTTTTAGAAGTCTAAGCCCTCTTGGAATTCTGTCAACTGAGATGTAATGCTCTAGACCCTTTATATCCCACCATGCTTTAACTTCTTTGGTGAGGAGTCTCTCTATGCCCAAAATAATTCATCTAAGTCACCAGGTGGGGGGGGTTCACTAGATTGTTGTTTCTCATTAAATATCTTTTGGCACCAGTTTTGTCTCTTGGTTGCGCGATCTGAGTTTCTCCACATATTAAAAAATGGGTTGTAGTGCACCAGGCAGCAGATAAAAATTAATACCAAATGATTTCAAAAAATAGGGGAGAGTTTATTGCGCCACTTGTGTACAACACCAAATAATCTAAAGTCCACTTAAGAATTAACGACACTCCCTAGGAATTAGCACAGGGCGTCAGCTGTCCCCCAGAAAACACAGGGATGGTAGTTCCCTGAAACAGCGAGTAATGCACACAGGGGGTGGGGGATATAGCGACCGTCGGTGTCTTAAAAATAGTTCAGAAATTGTGGATTTAAAATCGTATCTAAAATGAGTAACCAGATCTAGAAATTGTTTAAAAAGGGGGGTGATGTTTATTTAAACACTAAAACAGACAAATTAATTATATAAAATCTCTAAAATTTAAGCAGCAACAATTCTTAAAAAATGGGATAAAAACAATAAACACAATGCTATAAATACCAGTTAAAAGATATAAAACAATTTAACTTAACTTGGTATGAGGTCACTGCCAGATAGCCCAACGCGTTTCGTCACTTAGACTTCATCAAGGGGTAAAGGCAGAATGAGACTAAGCTTCTATTTATACTAATACTAGTCTCACATCACTTATGACATCACTTCCTGTTAATTATTTCATGATAATATGAAATAGGTAAAAAATTCTATATTTTACATAACTATGATTTTATTTGCTGGTATAAATATACATGATGCTAAGGCAATGTTCGTAAGGCAGGTTTGGTGTTTAAAAACTGTTAAGATTCGTGTGTAGAGGCTCCGGCGGTTCTTTGTCGCCCCACTTCCGGTTTTCGTCCGTCGCGTCATTTCCGCCCCACTTCCGGTATCCGACTGCGCATGCGCCCGCGGCTGTGGACGCTTTAGAGATCGAACAGCATTATGTGGAATTTCATTGCGGCGGCCATCTTTGAGAGGATCAGTTCATAGAAAGTTACACTCGGCGGCCATGTTTGTGAGGTCCGTGATTGGAGACATAAGTTATATTTCTCCAGTATAGTGCATAGAAATAGATAAAAAAACGGGGATTAGTCATTATAGCTACTCTTCTAATGAATTAAAACTTACTGTAGTGAATATATAGAGAATGTATAAACATATAGACCCACATAAGTATATAAATATATAAACATAAATATATAAATATATAAACATCTATGAGTAAAATAAAAATATATAAAAAAAATATATATATAAAATATATAAAGGTATGTGTGATGTGCAAGGTGCATATTAGAATTAGTATATGGTATTAGGTGCTAAGTGCAAATTTAAAGTATTAGGATGCAGACAGTGTGATATATTATACTGACACGCTTATGTAGGCTATTTTATTGTCAGTTTGGTTACAGTACCTGATATTCCCAGATGGTCTCCCTAGTCTGGTACTGATCAGGCCCGACACTGCTTTGCTTCCAAGATCGGACGAGATTGGGCCTTTCCAGTGTGGTCTGACTGTAATAATCGCTGTTTACCGTACATGTGTCAATCTCAATATATCAATACCGCCATAGGCTAATATTTATCAAACGGGAATAGTGTAGGATGGGAATAGGATGGTTGAGCTGGGGGGGGGGGGGGTTGTGAGTGAGGGGGGGGGTGGAGGTGGGGGGGGGGGAGGGGGAGGAGGGGAGGGAAGGGAAGGAGAATAGTCTAACCATGATGATTCACCGACTGTAGTTTTCACAGGAAAGGAGCGATTTCGTAATAATCGTTAAATCCCTTCGGATGGAGTGTTTGTAGTTGGAAAATCCAGAACATTTCTCTGCGTGAGAGTTTATTAGCCAGGTCGCCACCCCTTTCTCCAGTTTCACGAGTTCAATTGCTTTAAACGTTAGTGCCTCCGGATTGGAATTGTGTTCAAGGTTGAAGTGTTTGGATACTGCGTGATTTTCCATTTTATTTTTTATATTGCGAACATGTTCCTGTATCCTTATTTTCAGGGGTCTCTTTGTTTTACCTACATATTGTTTCCCACAGTCACATTCTAATAAATAAATCACAGATTGTGTGTTGCAGTTTATGAAGTCCTTGATTTTGTATTCCTCCTTCTTTTCTGCATCCGAGAATGTTTTCCTTACTGGGTGTAGGTACCTGCAAATGTTGCATCGGCCACATTTAAGGAACCTGTGCATCTTGGCATTTTTGGTTCTTGTTCAGATTCCTTGTGTAGCATACTGGGGGCTAGGATATCTTTTAGATTTTTTGATTTTCTGAAGACGATTTCTGGGCGAGGAGGTAGTATGTCTTTGAGAACAGGGTCCATTAATAGAATTCCCCAGTTATTGTTAAGAGAGTCTCTAATGGTTTTCTCATGACGATTGAAGGTGGTGATAAAAGGAACGGATTCTTTCTTGGTTTTTTTAGGTTTGTATTCTAACAGGGTTGATCTCTCTAGAGCTCTTGCTTTGAGAGCCGCTTCTTCCACGATGGTAGCTGGGTATTCTTTGTTCTTGAATCTTTCTTTGTATTTCTCTATTTGGGTGTCACATTCTTCCTGGTTACTACAATTTCTCTTTATTCTACTAAATTGAGAAAAGGGAATATTGTTTTTCCACCTTTTCAGGTGGTTACTCTTATAATGCAGGTAGCTATTTGTATCAACCTGTTTAATGTAATTCTTAGTTTCAACTTTTTCTCCATTTCCTGTTAGAATCACATCGAGAAATTCAATAGAATCTTTGTTGAGTTTAGAAGTGAACATGAGATTCATCTCGTTAGTACTTAGGAAGTCCATGAATTTATAAAACTGATCTTCAGTGCCGTCCCAGACAATTAAAATGTCGTCTATGTACCGACGATAAAAGATAATATGGTTCTTAAAATCATGGTTACCATAGATAAAATTCTTCTCCAGCTACCCATAAAAAGATTAGCGAAACTCGGTGCAAAAATCGTACCCATTGCAGTCCCACAGCGTTGTAGATAAAACTGATCTAAAAACTTAAAATAATTATGCTGAAGAATAAAATACATGACGTCACATAAAAAATCTTTGTGGATGGCTGTAAGTGAAGTATCGGTTTCCATATATTCTTTGCATGCTGTTACACCTTTCTTATGGTCTATGCAAGTGTACAGTGACTGCACATCTATTGTTACCCACTTATAGTCATCTTTCCATTCAAAGTCTTTCAGGGAGTTCAACACAGCTGTAGTGTCTTTTAAGTACGAAGGCAGCTCTTTCACATAGGGTTTTAAGAAGACATCGACGTATTCTGATAGGTTTGATGTAAGCGAGTCAATACCTGCCACGATAGGTCTTCCGGGTGGGTTAGTCAAGTTCTTATGTATTTTTGGTAAGAAGTAAAAAATAGGGGTGGTGGGGTCTGATTTCATTAAAAATTGGAATTCCTCCTTTGTAATTATCTCATTACGTAGACCGTGTACTAGCAATGTTCTTAGTTCTCCGACGAATGCATCTTTGGGGTCGCCAGACAGTTTAGTGTACGAGACATCATCTCCCAATAATCTCAATGCTTCATTTGTATATTTCTCACGGTCCATGATAACCAGGCCCCCCCCTTTATCAGCTTGTTTTATCACAATTCCCTTATTTTTCTGTAGCTTTTTTAACGCCTCACTCTCCCGGTTCGTGGTGTTCTTCTCTTTTATCTTCTCTAAGTTGGTCTCACATAGGTCTTTCTTAACCAGTTCGTAAAAAATGCTCACGTTACTCCCCTTTGACTCCAATGGGTAAAATTTTGAGGTTGGTTTTAGACCTGATTTCGACTGGTTTTCATAATTGCTGATCACCGCATCCTCTTTCCTCAGGAAATGTCTTTTAAGTGTCAGTTTTCTGATGAACTTGTTTAGATCAATGAAGGTCTCAAATTTATTGAGACCCCCTGTGGGTGCAAACGTCAAACCTTTATTCAGTAGGGATTTTTCTGGTTCCGATAGTTTATGTTTTGATAAATTAAAAATTCCATTCTCTTTATTTGCAGGTTTCGTCATTAAATTGTTCTTTTTTTGTTCTCGTTCCCTCCTACTGCCCCGTTTTCCTCTTCTTCTGTATATCTTCTTTTGAGAGGTGAAGCGTGATGTACATCTTCCTTCAGGGGATTTCTTGGGCCTTCTTTTGGTCGTGTTCCTGTTCTTTGGGCTAAAAAAGTCTGATCACTTTTAGAGTGAAGTCTCTGTAGTGCTGTGAATCTGTTTTGTATCTTTAGTGTTGGAGATGGTGTATCTGTATTCCGTAGTGGTTTGCCTTTAGTTGGTACGGTTTTCCAGTATTGTCTCTTATTTTCATTCGTTTGTTGGTTCATATTTCCAAACCTGCTCCAGTTTTTAATTTTGCCTTGTTCGTAATCCATTTTGTCCCTGAGAAATTTTTTCTCCTTATTTTTTGTGACCTCTTCTTCTATGTGCTCCATTTTTCTGTATAAGACCTTTTCATTAATCTTGTAATCTTCTTTATCTTTAAAGGGTTCAAGTTCACTTTCTTTGCATTTGATGTTCTTCTCTAATTCTAAGAGGGAGTTCTTCTTCTCATCAATCAGCAATTTCATTAGGTCAATGGAACAATTGTGTAATGTTTTATCCCATTTTTCCAAGAAGGCTGCATCTAAGTTGCCAAATGTTGGTTGTTTTAGAAGTCTAAGCCCTCTTGGAATTCTGTCAACTGAGATGTAATGCTCTAGACCCTTTATATCCCACCATGCTTTAACTTCTTTGGTGAGGAGTCTCTCTATGCCCCAAAATAATTCATCTAAGTCACCAGGTGGGGGGGGTTCACTAGATTGTTGTTTCTCATTAAATATCTTTTGGCACCAGTTTTGTCTCTTGGTTGCGCGATCTGAGTTTCTCCACATATTAAAAAATGGGTTGTAGTGCACCAGGCAGCAGATAAAAATTAATACCAAATGATTTCAAAAAATAGGGGAGAGTTTATTGCGCCACTTGTGTACAACACCAAATAATCTAAAGTCCACTTAAGAATTAACGACACTCCCTAGGAATTAGCACAGGGCGTCAGCTGTCCCCCAGAAAACACAGGGATGGTAGTTCCCTGAAACAGCGAGTAATGCACACAGGGGGGTGGGGGATATAGCGACCGTCGGTGTCTTAAAAATAGTTCAGAAATTGTGGATTTAAAATCGTATCTAAAATGAGTAACCAGATCTAGAAATTGTTTAAAAAAGGGGGGTGATGTTTATTTAAACACTAAAACAGACAAATTAATTATATAAAATCTCTAAAATTTAAGCAGCAACAATTCTTAAAAAATGGGATAAAAACAATAAACACAATGCTATAAATACCAGTTAAAAGATATAAAACAATTTAACTTAACTTGGTATGAGGTCACTGCCAGATAGCCCAACGCGTTTCGTCACTTAGACTTCATCAAGGGGTAAAGGCAGAATGAGACTAAGCTTCTATTTATACTAATACTAGTCTCACATCACTTATGACATCACTTCCTGTTAATTATTTCATGATAATATGAAATAGGTAAAAAATTCTATATTTTACATAACTATGATTTTATTTGCTGGTATAAATATACATGATGCTAAGGCAATGTTCGTAAGGCAGGTTTGGTGTTTAAAAACTGTTAAGATTCGTGTGTAGAGGCTCCGGCGGTTCTTTGTCGCCCCACTTCCGGTTTTCGTCCGTCGCGTCATTTCCGCCCCACTTCCGGTATCCGACTGCGCATGCGCCCGCGGCTGTGGACGCTTTAGAGATCGAACAGCATTATGTGGAATTTCATTGCGGCGGCCATCTTTGAGAGGATCAGTTCATAGAAAGTTACACTCGGCGGCCATGTTTGTGAGGTCCGTGATTGGAGACATAAGTTATATTTCTCCAGTATAGTGCATAGAAATAGATAAAAAAACGGGGATTAGTCATTATAGCTACTCTTCTAATGAATTAAAACTTACTGTAGTGAATATATAGAGAATGTATAAACATATAGACCCACATAAGTATATAAATATATAAACATAAATATATAAATATATAAACATCTATGAGTAAAATAAAAATATATAAAAAAAATATATATATAAAATATATAAAGGTATGTGTGATGTGCAAGGTGCATATTAGAATTAGTATATGGTATTAGGTGCTAAGTGCAAATTTAAAGTATTAGGATGCAGACAGTGTGATATATTATACTGACACGCTTATGTAGGCTATTTTATAGTCAGTTTGGTTACAGTACCTGATATTCCCAGATGGTCTCCCTAGTCTGGTACTGATCAGGCCCGACACTGCTTTGCTTCCAAGATCGGACGAGATTGGGCCTTTCCAGTGTGGTCTGACTGTAATAATCGCTGTTTACCGTACATGTGTCAATCTCAATATATCAATACCGCCATAGGCTAATATTTATCAAACGGGAATAGTGTAGGATGGGAATAGGATGGTTGAGCTGGGGGGGGGGGGGTTGTGAGTGAAGGGGGGGGGGGTGGAGGTGGGGGGGGGGAGGGGGAGGAGGGGAGGGAAGGGAAGGAGAATAGTCTAACCATGATGATTCACCGACTGTAGTTTTCACAGGAAAGGAGCGATTTCGTAATAATCGTTAAATCCCTTCGGATGGAGTGTTTGTAGTTGGAAAATCCAGAACATTTCTCTGCGTGAGAGTTTATTAGCCAGGTCGCCACCCCTTTCTCCCAGTTTCACGAGTTCAATTGCTTTAAACGTTAGTGCCTCCGGATTGGAATTGTGTTCAAGGTTGAAGTGTTTGGATACTGCGTGATTTTCCATTTTATTTTTTATATTGCGAACATGTTCCTGTATCCTTATTTTCAGGGGTCTCTTTGTTTTACCTACATATTGTTTCCCACAGTCACATTCTAATAAATAAATCACAGATTGTGTGTTGCAGTTTATGAAGTCCTTGATTTTGTATTCCTCCTTCTTTTCTGCATCCGAGAATGTTTTCCTTACTGGGTGTAGGTACCTGCAAATGTTGCATCGGCCACATTTAAAGGAACCTGTGCATCTTGGCATTTTTGGTTCTTGTTCAGATTCCTTGTGTAGCATACTGGGGGCTAGGATATCTTTTAGATTTTTTGATTTTCTGAAGACGATTTCTGGGCGAGGAGGTAGTATGTCTTTGAGAACAGGGTCCATTAATAGAATTCCCCAGTTATTGTTAAGAGAGTCTCTAATGGTTTTCTCATGACGATTGAAGGTGGTGATAAAAGGAACGGATTCTTTCTTGGTTTTTTTAGGTTTGTATTCTAACAGGGTTGATCTCTCTAGAGCTCTTGCTTTGAGAGCCGCTTCTTCCACGATGGTAGCTGGGTATTCTTTGTTCTTGAATCTTTCTTTGTATTTCTCTATTTGGGTGTCACATTCTTCCTGGTTACTACAATTTCTCTTTATTCTACTAAATTGAGAAAAGGGAATATTGTTTTTCCACCTTTTCAGGTGGTTACTCTTATAATGCAGGTAGCTATTTGTATCAACCTGTTTAATGTAATTCTTAGTTTCAACTTTTTCTCCATTTCCTGTTAGAATCACATCGAGAAATTCAATAGAATCTTTGTTGAGTTTAGAAGTGAACATGAGATTCATCTCGTTAGTACTTAGGAAGTCCATGAATTTATAAAACTGATCTTCAGTGCCGTCCCAGACAATTAAAATGTCGTCTATGTACCGACGATAAAAGATAATATGGTTCTTAAAATCATGGTTACCATAGATAAAATTCTTCTCCCAGCTACCCATAAAAAGATTAGCGAAACTCGGTGCAAAAATCGTACCCATTGCAGTCCCACAGCGTTGTAGATAAAACTGATCTAAAAACTTAAAATAATTATGCTGAAGAATAAAATACATGACGTCACATAAAAAATCTTTGTGGATGGCTGTAAGTGAAGTATCGGTTTCCATATATTCTTTGCATGCTGTTACACCTTTCTTATGGTCTATGCAAGTGTACAGTGACTGCACATCTATTGTTACCCACTTATAGTCATCTTTCCATTCAAAGTCTTTCAGGGAGTTCAACACAGCTGTAGTGTCTTTTAAGTACGAAGGCAGCTCTTTCACATAGGGTTTTAAGAAGACATCGACGTATTCTGATAGGTTTGATGTAAGCGAGTCAATACCTGCCACGATAGGTCTTCCGGGTGGGTTAGTCAAGTTCTTATGTATTTTTGGTAAGAAGTAAAAAATAGGGGTGGTGGGGTCTGATTTCATTAAAAATTGGAATTCCTCCTTTGTAATTATCTCATTACGTAGACCGTGTACTAGCAATGTTCTTAGTTCTCCGACGAATGCATCTTTGGGGTCGCCAGACAGTTTAGTGTACGAGACATCATCTCCCAATAATCTCAATGCTTCATTTGTATATTTCTCACGGTCCATGATAACCAGGCCCCCCCCTTTATCAGCTTGTTTTATCACAATTCCCTTATTTTTCTGTAGCTTTTTTAACGCCTCACTCTCCCGGTTCGTGGTGTTCTTCTCTTTTATCTTCTCTAAGTTGGTCTCACATAGGTCTTTCTTAACCAGTTCGTAAAAAATGCTCACGTTACTCCCCTTTGACTCCAATGGGTAAAATTTTGAGGTTGGTTTTAGACCTGATTTCGACTGGTTTTCATAATTGCTGATCACCGCATCCTCTTTCCTCAGGAAATGTCTTTTAAGTGTCAGTTTTCTGATGAACTTGTTTAGATCAATGAAGGTCTCAAATTTATTGAGACCCCCTGTGGGTGCAAACGTCAAACCTTTATTCAGTAGGGATTTTTCTGGTTCCGATAGTTTATGTTTTGATAAAGTAAAAATTCCATTCTCTTTATTTGCAGGTTTCGTCATTAAATTGTTCTTTTTTTGTTCTCGTTCCCTCCTACTGCCCCGTTTTCCTCTTCTTCTGTATATCTTCTTTTGAGAGGTGAAGCGTGATGTACATCTTCCTTCAGGGGATTTCTTGGGCCTTCTTTTGGTCGTGTTCCTGTTCTTTGGGCTAAAAAAGTCTGATCACTTTTAGAGTGAAGTCTCTGTAGTGCTGTGAATCTGTTTTGTATCTTTAGTGTTGGAGATGGTGTATCTGTATTCCGTAGTGGTTTGCCTTTAGTTGGTACGGTTTTCCAGTATTGTCTCTTATTTTCATTCGTTTGTTGGTTCATATTTCCAAACCTGCTCCAGTTTTTAATTTTGCCTTGTTCGTAATCCATTTTGTCCCTGAGAAATTTTTTCTCCTTATTTTTTGTGACCTCTTCTTCTATGTGTTCCATTTTTCTGTATAAGACCTTTTCATTAATCTTGTAATCTTCTTTATCTTTAAAGGGTTCAAGTTCACTTTCTTTGCATTTGATGTTCTTCTCTAATTCTAAGAGGGAGTTCTTCTTCTCATCAATCAGCAATTTCATTAGGTCAATGGAACAATTGTGTAATGTTTTATCCCATTTTTCCAAGAAGGCTGCATCTAAGTTGCCAAATGTTGGTTGTTTTAGAAGTCTAAGCCCTCTTGGAATGCTGTCAACTGAGATGTAATGCTCTAGACCCTTTATATCCCACCATGCTTTAACTTCTTTGGTGAGGAGTCTCTCTATGCCCCAAAATAATTCATCTAAGTCACCAGGTGGGGGGGGTTCACTAGATTGTTGTTTCTCATTAAATATCTTTTGGCACCAGTTTTGTCTCTTGGTTGCGCGATCTGAGTTTCTCCACATATTAAAAAATGGGTTGTAGTGCACCAGGCAGCAGATAAAAATTAATACCAAATGATTTCAAAAAATAGGGGAGAGTTTATTGCGCCACTTGTGTACAACACCAAATAATCTAAAGTCCACTTAAGAATTAACGACACTCCCTAGGAATTAGCACAGGGCGTCAGCTGTCCCCCAGAAAACACAGGGATGGTAGTTCCCTGAAACAGCGAGTAATGCACACAGGGGGGTGGGGGATATAGCGACCGTCGGTGTCTTAAAAATAGTTCAGAAATTGTGGATTTAAAATCGTATCTAAAATGAGTAACCAGATCTAGAAATTGTTTAAAAAAGGGGGGTGATGTTTATTTAAACACTAAAACAGACAAATTAATTATATAAAATCTCTAAAATTTAAGCAGCAACAATTCTTAAAAAATGGGATAAAAACAATAAACACAATGCTATAAATACCAGTTAAAAGATATAAAACAATTTAACTTAACTTGGTATGAGGTCACTGCCAGATAGCCCAACGCGTTTCGTCACTTAGACTTCATCAAGGGGTAAAGGCAGAATGAGACTAAGCTTCTATTTATACTAATACTAGTCTCACATCACTTATGACATCACTTCCTGTTAATTATTTCATGATAATATGAAATAGGTAAAAAATTCTATATTTTACATAACTATGATTTTATTTGCTGGTATAAATATACATGATGCTAAGGCAATGTTCGTAAGGCAGGTTTGGTGTTTAAAAACTGTTAAGATTCGTGTGTAGAGGCTCCGGCGGTTCTTTGTCGCCCCACTTCCGGTTTTCGTCCGTCGCGTCATTTCCGCCCCACTTCCGGTATCCGACTGCGCATGCGCCCGCGGCTGTGGACGCTTTAGAGATCGAACAGCATTATGTGGAATTTCATTGCGGCGGCCATCTTTGAGAGGATCAGTTCATAGAAAGTTACACTCGGCGGCCATGTTTGTGAGGTCCGTGATTGGAGACATAAGTTATATTTCTCCAGTATAGTGCATAGAAATAGATAAAAAAACGGGGATTAGTCATTATAGCTACTCTTCTAATGAATTAAAACTTACTGTAGTGAATATATAGAGAATGTATAAACATATAGACCCACATAAGTATATAAATATATAAACATAAATATATAAATATATAAACATCTATGAGTAAAATAAAAATATATAAAAAAAATATATATATAAAATATATAAAGGTATGTGTGATGTGCAAGGTGCATATTAGAATTAGTATATGGTATTAGGTGCTAAGTGCAAATTTAAAGTATTAGGATGCAGACAGTGTGATATATTATACTGACACGCTTATGTAGGCTATTTTATTGTCAGTTTGGTTACAGTACCTGATATTCCCAGATGGTCTCCCTAGTCTGGTACTGATCAGGCCCGACACTGCTTTGCTTCCAAGATCGGACGAGATTGGGCCTTTCCAGTGTGGTCTGACTGTAATAATCGCTGTTTACCGTACATGTGTCAATCTCAATATATCAATACCGCCATAGGCTAATATTTATCAAACGGGAATAGTGTAGGATGGGAATAGGATGGTTGAGCTGGGGGGGGGGGGGGGGTTGTGAGTGAGGGGGGGGGGTGGAGGTGGGGGGGGGGGGAGGGGGAGGAGGGGAGGGAAGGGAAGGAGAATAGTCTAACCATGATGATTCACCGACTGTAGTTTTCACAGGAAAGGAGCGATTTCGTAATAATCGTTAAATCCCTTCGGATGGAGTGTTTGTAGTTGGAAAATCCAGAACATTTCTCTGCGTGAGAGTTTATTAGCCAGGTCGCCACCCCTTTCTCCCAGTTTCACGAGTTCAATTGCTTTAAACGTTAGTGCCTCCGGATTGGAATTGTGTTCAAGGTTGAAGTGTTTGGATACTGCGTGATTTTCCATTTTATTTTTTATATTGCGAACATGTTCCTGTATCCTTATTTTCAGGGGTCTCTTTGTTTTACCTACATATTGTTTCCCACAGTCACATTCTAATAAATAAATCACAGATTGTGTGTTGCAGTTTATGAAGTCCTTGATTTTGTATTCCTCCTTCTTTTCTGCATCCGAGAATGTTTTCCTTACTGGGTGTAGGTACCTGCAAATGTTGCATCGGCCACATTTAAAGGAACCTGTGCATCTTGGCATTTTTGGTTCTTGTTCAGATTCCTTGTGTAGCATACTGGGGGCTAGGATATCTTTTAGATTTTTAGATTTTCTGAAGACGATTTCTGGGCGAGGAGGTAGTATGTCTTTGAGAACAGGGTCCATTAATAGAATTCCCCAGTTATTGTTAAGAGAGTCTCTAATGGTTTTCTCATGACGATTGAAGGTGGTGATAAAAGGAACGGATTCTTTCTTGGTTTTTTTAGGTTTGTATTCTAACAGGGTTGATCTCTCTAGAGCTCTTGCTTTGAGAGCCGCTTCTTCCACGATGGTAGCTGGGTATTCTTTGTTCTTGAATCTTTCTTTGTATTTCTCTATTTGGGTGTCACATTCTTCCTGGTTACTACAATTTCTCTTTATTCTACTAAATTGAGAAAAGGGAATATTGTTTTTCCACCTTTTCAGGTGGTTACTCTTATAATGCAGGTAGCTATTTGTATCAACCTGTTTAATGTAATTCTTAGTTTCAACTTTTTCTCCATTTCCTGTTAGAATCACATCGAGAAATTCAATAGAATCTTTGTTGAGTTTAGAAGTGAACATGAGATTCATCTCGTTAGTACTTAGGAAGTCCATGAATTTATAAAACTGATCTTCAGTGCCGTCCCAGACAATTAAAATGTCGTCTATGTACCGACGATAAAAGATAATATGGTTCTTAAAATCATGGTTACCATAGATAAAATTCTTCTCCCAGCTACCCATAAAAAGATTAGCGAAACTCGGTGCAAAAATCGTACCCATTGCAGTCCCACAGCGTTGTAGATAAAACTGATCTAAAAACTTAAAATAATTATGCTGAAGAATAAAATACATGACGTCACATAAAAAATCTTTGTGGATGGCTGTAAGTGAAGTATCGGTTTCCATATATTCTTTGCATGCTGTTACACCTTTCTTATGGTCTATGCAAGTGTACAGTGACTGCACATCTATTGTTACCCACTTATAGTCATCTTTCCATTCAAAGTCTTTCAGGGAGTTCAACACAGCTGTAGTGTCTTTTAAGTACGAAGGCAGCTCTTTCACATAGGGTTTTAAGAAGACATCGACGTATTCTGATAGGTTTGATGTAAGCGAGTCAATACCTGCCACGATAGGTCTTCCGGGTGGGTTAGTCAAGTTCTTATGTATTTTTGGTAAGAAGTAAAAAATAGGGGTGGTGGGGTCTGATTTCATTAAAAATTGGAATTCCTCCTTTGTAATTATCTCATTACGTAGACCGTGTACTAGCAATGTTCTTAGTTCTCCGACGAATGCATCTTTGGGGTCGCCAGACAGTTTAGTGTACGAGACATCATCTCCCAATAATCTCAATGCTTCATTTGTATATTTCTCACGGTCCATGATAACCAGGCCCCCCCCTTTATCAGCTTGTTTTATCACAATTCCCTTATTTTTCTGTAGCTTTTTTAACGCCTCACTCTCCCGGTTCGTGGTGTTCTTCTCTTTTATCTTCTCTAAGTTGGTCTCACATAGGTCTTTCTTAACCAGTTCGTAAAAAATGCTCACGTTACTCCCCTTTGACTCCAATGGGTAAAATTTTGAGGTTGGTTTTAGACCTGATTTCGACTGGTTTTCATAATTGCTGATCACCGCATCCTCTTTCCTCAGGAAATGTCTTTTAAGTGTCAGTTTTCTGATGAACTTGTTTAGATCAATGAAGGTCTCAAATTTATTGAGACCCCCTGTGGGTGCAAACGTCAAACCTTTATTCAGTAGGGATTTTTCTGGTTCCGATAGTTTATGTTTTGATAAATTAAAAATTCCATTCTCTTTATTTGCAGGTTTCGTCATTAAATTGTTCTTTTTTTGTTCTCGTTCCCTCCTACTGCCCCGTTTTCCTCTTCTTCTGTATATCTTCTTTTGAGAGGTGAAGCGTGATGTACATCTTCCTTCAGGGGATTTCTTGGGCCTTCTTTTGGTCGTGTTCCTGTTCTTTGGGCTAAAAAAGTCTGATCACTTTTAGAGTGAAGTCTCTGTAGTGCTGTGAATCTGTTTTGTATCTTTAGTGTTGGAGATGGTGTATCTGTATTCCGTAGTGGTTTGCCTTTAGTTGGTACGGTTTTCCAGTATTGTCTCTTATTTTCATTCGTTTGTTGGTTCATATTTCCAAACCTGCTCCAGTTTTTAATTTTGCCTTGTTCGTAATCCATTTTGTCCCTGAGAAATTTTTTCTCCTTATTTTTTGTGACCTCTTCTTCTATGTGTTCCATTTTTCTGTATAAGACCTTTTCATTAATCTTGTAATCTTCTTTATCTTTAAAGGGTTCAAGTTCACTTTCTTTGCATTTGATGTTCTTCTCTAATTCTAAGAGGGAGTTCTTCTTCTCATCAATCAGCAATTTCATTAGGTCAATGGAACAATTGTGTAATGTTTTATCCCATTTTTCCAAGAAGGCTGCATCTAAGTTGTCAAATGTTGGTTGTTTTAGAAGTCTAAGCCCTCTTGGAATTCTGTCAACTGAGATGTAATGCTCTAGACCCATACCAAGTTAAGTTAAATTGTTTTATATCTTTTAACTGGTATTTATAGCATTGTGTTTATTGTTTTTATCCCATTTTTTAAGAATTGTTGCTGCTTAAATTTTAGAGATTTTATATAATTAATTTGTCTGTTTTAGTGTTTAAATAAACATCACCCCCCTTTTTTAAACAATTTCTAGATCTGGTTACTCATTTTAGATACGATTTTAAATCCACAATTTCTGAACTATTTTTAAGACACCGACGGTCGCTATATCCCCCACCCCCCTGTGTGCATTACTCGCTGTTTCAGGGAACTACCATCCCTGTGTTTTCTGGGGGACAGCTGACGCCCTGTGCTAATTCCTAGGGAGTGTCGTTAATTCTTAAGTGGACTTTAGATTATTTGGTGTTGTACACAAGTGGCGCAATAAACTCTCCCCTATTTTTTGATATATATATATATATATACACAGTATATATATATATATATATATGGTGATAAAGCTGGCACTCAATCTCTTGTAGCTTAATTGCCCAGTTGCCTTCCTAAAAACGCCTTGCAGCGAATTGAAAATATCTTGTAGAAGGCGGAACTCCTGGGACTTACTTACAACCGGTAAAGATAGGTGACAAGCACCATAGACAGCGGTTAACGATTTAGTTAATTTACAAAACTTTCATCAGAACTCAGAACCGAAAGTTTTGTAAATAAACTGAAACGTTAACCGCTGTCTATGGTGCTTGTCACCTATCTTTACCGGTTGTAAGTAAGTCCAAGGAGTGCCGCCTTCTACGAGCTATATATATATATATATATATATATACACACACACACACACACACACACACACACACACACACACACACACACACACATATACAGTAATATAGTGTGGGTATAAAAGAGAGAGGACAGCTGGAGAAATTGCTAGACATTTCATATAGGGGATTGAAGTCCATATCTAGCATCTAGCTGAGTGTTTGAAATCTGAGCTCAGATATAAGCAGTTGAGGAATATAGTAAATTGGTAGAGGAGAAACGTAGCTCTGTTCAAGCTTGTGATATATCCCAGTGGCTCAATAAGTGTATATAGATGGATTCCGAGTGTACTGAGCTTTCAAATCACTTTCATCTCATCGCGTAATAACGGCTTTGTTGGCCAACTGTACAGCATTACAATAAGTCTACAGAGGGCAAGGTTTGTCAAAGGCCATGCTTTGCTTTTACTTCAGATTTTTTTGACATTTGTCAACTTCTCCAATCTGTGTTTCTCTGCTTTGTAGTTTTCAGTGTTGTTTACAAAGAAGTATGTAGAAAAGATTCTGACATGCAGAAATTGTTTTATCTTTACTTGTGAATTTGTTAACCTTAAGACATTATAAGTAGGTAAAAAAAATAAAAAAGATTGTTTACTAAGTAGATGCTGAGAACTCTGTGTTTGTTCTGATCAGAAGAAGTCAGAACTAACCAGCCATGTACAGAACTGGATGAACAGACACAGCTGAAAAACTACTTATTTTCTACTATTCATAGATAACTATAAGGAGGAAACACAAAAATAATGCCCTTCCACTTAAATTGCTAAAAGCATGAAGGTTCCATTCCTTAAAGTATATACATGACCTACAGCAAACCAGTTGACTGGTTTTATTGCCATGAATATTGTCTCAACTCAATAACATCTTTTCCCGCTTTTTTAAGGGGATGTAGTCAAAAGGTTGACAATAACAATGTCAATACCACAAGGTTGACAGTTACAATGTCAGCATTGTTAAAATGTTGACGGGCAATGTGTCAACTTTCTCAGAATGTTGACAAAAGAAATATTGACATTTTCACAATGTCGAATTTGGGGTTAGGCTCTGGGCATGAGG
This sequence comes from Pseudophryne corroboree, assembly GCF_028390025.1. Taxonomy (NCBI): domain Eukaryota; kingdom Metazoa; phylum Chordata; class Amphibia; order Anura; family Myobatrachidae; genus Pseudophryne; species Pseudophryne corroboree. The sequence continues at coordinate 59,734,365 of NC_086454.1, read as the reverse complement.
GTTAGGGTTAGGCTAATGGGGAGGGCAGGAGGACTTAGGGTTAGGTACTAGAGGGAGGTTAGGGGTAATGATTAGGATTAGGGATAGTGTTGAAATACTTACTAGAATGCTGGAGGATCTAAGATCTGACCATAAAGTGATGATCACATGACCACTGGTACCTGGAAGACAGCACTGTAACCACCAGGAGAAGGTACTGTAACTCACCGCTGGACCACTAGGGATGATTGGTCAAAAATATACATTTTGATTATATTCCTTTAGTAATGTTAGAAATTATATTTTTCTAATTTTCTATACATTTCATATACAGTACTTATTGTGTACATATGCCATAGAGTATACCCAGCGTCTTCTCTTTATTAAAGCAGGACCTTCCTACCTCTAAGTCTCTCTGTTATTACCCAGTTTGTTTTATCACTGTTATTTCCAATTGTAAAGCGCAAAGGAATATGCTGCGATATAAAAGAAATTGTAAGTAAATTAAATGAAAATGTTGATAATAAAAAGTCTACACATAACCGAATAAAAGACCTAATTCAGCTTTGATCGTATTAGCTATTCAGCGATTTCCACACTTCTGAGCATGCACACTGCATGCATGCATGCACCCACGCTACTGCATGCATGCATGCACGAGGACTTAGATTGTGATTGCATGGACATGCGATCTAAGTCCCAGCGGGGGGCAGTGTCGTGGATTTTTGGGGGCAGCGTTGCAGCATTGGGGGGGCATGATGCGGACAATGGAGGCGTGTCCGTATCGATTGTGGGGAGGGCCGTGGCGGCTGCGTGATGTTGCATGCCCCAAAACATGGCGGCCCGTCGACTGCCTTCGCAGCCTGCCCTAAACGATGCGCTCACATTTTAGGGGGGGGGGACCCGGCATGTGGGGTGGCCTTGTTCTGTGTTGGGTGGCCCCCCGCATGCTAGAGAATGGAGTTGTAGTTTTGCGATTTTTCACAAAACTACAACTCAAGCTGAATTAGGCCCTAAGTTCACTATGGCAATGTCCAGCAGAATGTAATATGTTAGGTAATGTAAGAAAGATGAATAAATTGTGAAATATAAATAATACTGTCTATAAAAATGTAATGTGCCCAACAGCAACACCCAAAAAAATATGCTAGGAAATATTTTGCCAGTGATAATGAACACATTGCATAAATGAAGGATTTGTAGAGGAGAGGCAAGGGTTCAAATGCTTGAATAAAAGTGAACAAACAATCAAAATAAATGCTGCTATACATCTACACTTTTTGGGAGTTAAATTGTGTTTTGTTGCAAAGCAATGCTTACTCACACTAATAACACCTGGCAATGAATATTAACGACCACTTTTCTGGGGAGTACAGTAGTACCAGGGGTGTTTTAACAGAGGAGGGGGCCAGTGTGCAGACTCCGGGTGGGTCTCCTCCTCTCCATGTGCAGGTCTTAGGAAACATGGCGACCACCATATTTTGGAGACTGATCACTACTGTGTATGCACGGTGGCCATTTTGCTGGTGATTTTTGATACAGATGCAGCTCCGATGGGCACTTCAGAAAGATAAGCAATTTAATATGGTTGAAGAGTGTGTGGTGTCGGTCCCCCTGGACCCAGGTGCCCGTGTGATCTATACACATTGCACCCATCATAGAAATGCCAATGTGTAATGCACATATAGGAGAATAAAGAGGAAACTGGGTCACAGATATAGAGTAGCGTGTTTGGCATATGGCTGATCTTCAACTCTCACACACGTGAAAGTGATATCCGATTATACGGCACCTATTTTAGATGAAAGGTTTTGTTATCTGTTATTTGGAAACACACTGGGGGTCATTCCGGGTTGATCGCAGCCAGCAACTTTTTGCTGCTGCTGCGATCAACTTGTACACGCCTATGCGGGAGTGTATTTTAGCTTAGCAGGGCTGCGATCGCTTGTGCAGCCCTGCTAAGCTAAAAAAATTTCAAGTAAAACTAGACCAGCCCTGGACATACTTACCCTGTGCGACGATCTCAGCGATGCAGGTCCCGGCTTTGACGTCAGACATCCGTCCTCCATTCTTCTGGACAAGCCTGCGTTTTCAAATCCACTCCCCGAAAACGGCTGGAAATGCTTCGGTGCCGCCCAGGACTGCCTTCTTCCTGTCAATCCTCTTGCGGTCGGCTCTGCGACTGCTTTGTTCATTCTTCTTGACGTAACCCATCGACCCCTGTCGCCAGGCAACATCACGCACGCGCAGTGCGTCCGCCGTGCATGTGCATTCCAGACCCGTTCGCACCGCAGCGACAAACCGCTGCATGCGAACGGGTTGGAATGACCCCCATTGTTAGTTACCAGTGGAAACATCTATTCAACATCTTTTTTTTTTAATACAATAAAACAAAGCTTTCAGATATATAACAAAAAGTCAATAAAATTAAATAAGACATCTTCAGCCTGTTATCTTATGTGATTGCAGTATTGCAGACCGTCACAAATTAGGGTTGTCTGAAATACCCACAAAAGGAATTACAAATACACATATATAGTTTGTTCATTGGCACTATCACTGCTAGAATACATAGAAAAAAGACCAAATTGTTGTCCAGATATATAGTTTACAATATCCCACTAACAGTTGTATTCTCCAAAATCATGAAATACTGTAAGCCCACCATTTTTAGTCATTAGTACCAGTTCTGCTAGCAGTGACAGTGACATTGAACAAATAATGTGTATATTTGCAGCTCAACTCATTTTTCAGGGTCCTGTCACAGAGATGCACTGAAACTCTGACCAGTGGTGAATTTCCCATTAGGCGCGTGAGGCATGTGCATAGGGACGGCACTTGGATGGTTGTTTTAGCACTGTTAAACTGCTAAATATTTCCACTCTACTGTACCATATGGCATCTTAAGTAGAGTGTAAATGGGTAAGACTGCCTAAGCTGTAAGCTGTCCTACTTAGTAACTATGCATACATAATTAAAATGAAAATGAAAAGTCATAGTTCATGGCTTTTTTGTTATTATATTAAATTGCCAATAATCAAATGAGGGCTTATAATCAATCAATAAACATTTTAAAAGTAGATAAAGGTGGGCAGCTGATACTGTTGTGCTTAGGGGCGCCCTCATCCCTAAATATGCCCCTGACTTTGACCACTGTTGTCCAGAAATCTGTGAATAGATGGCTTTAGATAGATAGATAGATAGATAGATAGATAATATTCAGTTGCCCAGGTGTACAGTATCTAGTGTTGTGGATTCCTTGCTCCAAAAGTTTCTGAAATTCTTGAAGGCAAGGGATATGAAGACTGGGACGTTAGAACTGTTCAACTGTAGTTTCAGGGAGTGGTAGTTTATAGATAGGTAGTTTTGTCTTGGCTCTTTCTCTGTCTTATTGGTGTGTAAAAGTAATACAATGTTCTCCCAGCAATATGGTTATAAAAGGAAAGGAAAAGAAAACAAGAGCATAGTGTATACTGTTGTACAGTTGTGTAGGTGTATGGTGGAATATAAAAACTCACCCTATAAATGACCGTTGGGGTGTGATAAGGAATATTATAATATTATACTATAACCAGCCCGTAAATGTGGAACTGTAATAAGAAGAAAGAAAGAAAGAAAGAAAGAAAGAAAGAAAGAAAGAAAGAAAGAAAGAAAGAAAGAAAGAAAGAAAGAAAGAAAGAAAGAAAGAAAGAAAGAAAGAAAGAAAGAAGATAGAAAAAGAGAGAGAGAGAGAGTCTGGTAAAAAAAAAATACAGCTTTCTTCTGAGAATTAAAAACTCTCCATTTTTGACAGAACAAACATAGTTGTATATGTAATGTACTACTAATGAACCACAACCTAGGCAAGGAATACAGTATAACAAAGCAAATCAGAATTGCAATTGGTGAATACAGACCAGTGATCTACACTGCTTTTTTTATCTTAAAATATGAATGCATGGGCAGAGAACTAAAGTACAGTCTACCCCATAATCTTGCTGGAGCGTGCTCCTCTCCAACATTTATTTAATTTAGTTAAATTATATTTTCAGAAAATTATATAAATCAATATGATCTTTACTAATTCTGATGGTAAATTTAATTGGACAATCTGAGCAATTATGTGCATTAATCAAATCTACAAATTCACCATCGCTGCCAGCCCAAAGAATAAACAAGTCATCTATAAATCTAGTGTACAGACATATCTTACTTGAATCGAGAGCATCTGAAAAGAACAATTTTTGTTCGATATAAAACATAAAAATATTGGCAAATGTTGGTGCCACTGATAACCCCATTGAGCAGCCACTCAACTGAATATAGGTGGTCATTCCGAGTTGATCGCTAGCTGCTTTCATTCGCAGCGCAGCGATCAGGCAAAAAACGGCAGTTCTGCGCATGCGTATGTGGCGCAATGCGCACGCGCAACGTACTTTCACAACAGCCGATGCAGTTTCACACAAGGTCTAGTGACGCTTTTCAATCGCACTGCTGGGCGCAGAGTGATTGACAGGAAGTGGGTGTTTATGGGAGGTAACTGGCCATTTTCTGGGAGTGTGTGTCAAAACGCAGGCGTGTCAGATACAAACGCAGGCATGCCTAGGGAAATGCAGGCATGGCTGGCCGAACGCAGGGTGTATTCGTGACGTCAAAACAGGAACTAAACAGTCTGAAGTGATCGCAAGCTAGGAGTAGGTCTCGAGCTGCTCAGAAACTGCACAATCTTTTTTTGTAGCAGCGCTGCGATCCTTTCGTTTGCACTTCTGCTAAGCTAAGATACACTCCCAGAGGGCGGTGGCTTAGCGTTTGCTCGGCTGCTAAAAGCAGCTAGCGAGCGTACAACTCGGAATGAGGGCCATAGTATTTATTATCGTATTTAGTATTGTAATAAATACTATATTCAGTTGAGTGGCTACTCAATGGGGTCATCAGTGGCACCAGCATTTGCCAATATTTTTGTGTTTTATAACGAACAAAAATTGTTCTTTTCAGATCCTGTTGTTTCAAGTAAGATATGTCTGTATACTAGATTTATAGACGACTTGTTTATTCTTTGGGCTGGCAGCGATGGTGAGTTTGTGGATTTGGTTAATGCACATAATTGCTTATATTGTCCAATTAAATTTACCATTAGAATTAGTAAAGATCATATTGATTTCTTAGATGTGGACATTAGAGTGAGAGATAACAAGTTTGTTACATCAGTATTCGTTAAATCTACAGATCGTAATACTTTATTACAATATAGTAGTTGTCATCCTACTGGTTTGAAAAAATCACTTCCCTATACTCACAGATGCTTCGCATCAGATGCATCAATACAGATGAGGCGATAGCGGGTATACAGATTGATTCTTTAATTACTAAATTTATGGCTAGAGGAGAGGGTACTCTAGAACTGATTTGTTTACTACTAAAGTTAAGGTTATGAATCTTAATCGTGAACATCTGTTGCACAAAAATAGAATTGTACATGATAACAAAAGGCTACCATGGGTTAATCAATTTAATACTCACTCTATGGGAATTAACAAAGCTGTTAAAAAGCATTGGCATATTGTAAAATCTGACTCCACCTTACCATTTTCTGATACTAATCTTATGCCCTGCTACAGCAGGGGACGAAATTCAAGATATATTTTGGTTAAAACCGATATTGGCAACCCTCTAGGTAAAACCCACACATTTTTTATCGAACAAAACTAATGGGTGTTTTAAGTGTGGATTTACAACATGCTCCTTTTTGATTGCAGGTGATACATTTTTCCATCCACATACTGGTAAAAAAATATCTGATTAGACATCAGCTTACATGTAATTCTACCTATGTAGTATACCAACTTTTTTGTCCTTGAGGCCTATCTTATATAGGTAAGACACAAGTTAAATTTAAGGAACGTATTTCTATGCATCGTTCTAGGATTAGAGCAGCCCTTACATCTGACTTTAAATCGGAACAACTAGTAGCACGCCATTTTGCTGATTTTAAACGCAGTGTTTCCAATATTAGATACAGGATGATTGATTGGGTACCCAAACCTGTTAGAGGGGGTGATCTTAATCGGCTTTTACTACAAAGAGAAGCACAGTGGATACACCGTTTGGGAGTCTTATCCCCACAGGGATTAAATTAATGTTTGAGCTTTTCTTGCTTTAACTAAGTAGCTTGTTTTTTAAGTATTATGTGCTGTTTAAAGAGCATTGTGAAGTATGCGCTGTTTAATGAACACTGTGAATGCATTTGTACTCTCTTCTTTTTATGCAGTTTTTTGTATATATGTTGTCATGGTGATGGGATGTGTTTGGTGACGGCCGCTGACGCGATTATGTCATGTTCTCACTGCTTCCGTGAGAGGACTCTGGGCGGGATTCCTGATCCGACCTTGCACCTGGGTGATCGGTATAAAGGTATGTGTTTGTCGTTTGGTTTTTGATAACCTGATGATAGTGCAATAGGGCACTGAAACGTTGCTTAACTTATTTCTGTCTGCTGTGTACTTCTTGAACTGAGTGGCGCACCAACAAATGCGTATGGATATGGAAACTCGGGAGTGCTGGTCCTTGGTATGAGTATGTGTGTGTATATATATATATATATATATATATATATATATAAAGAATGGAGTCCGAACAATCAAATGTTCCTGACAGACACGGCACTCCAGGACTGCATGTGAAAGTATTTAATGGTGCAGCTTCAAAGCACAGGCATATTACAATGCGGCATTTCGGGCCATGCAAGGCCCTTCGTCAGGTAATGCTAGTGCTGGCAACAAAACGAACAAACATATACATAATGAAACTCACCTATATAGCGTCCCCATGTCGGCGTCTTCAACCACGGAGCAGCGCGGGACTTCCGGTCAGTGCAGGGCGACTGGCTGATGACATCATCGGGAAGCTGCGGTAACCACAGCAACCCGACGCCCGGAGTCACAGGCGCTGACCCTGGCCGTGCGGCCTGACAGGGGGAGGCTGTAAATAATGAATACATCAGGCAAAACGTGAAACCACAGAACAAGAAGACATACATAAATAAACATACAAATATCTAACTCAAGTGTATTATAATACATGAATATACTCCACCTAGCAAGGCAATACATAAACATTGGAACGGGGGAAGCTGATGCAAGTAATATATGCACTAATCTAAGTGGCCTCTGTGTGGATATTATATGTACTCCACAAGCCATAAAGTCAAGAATCAAACTATTCCCTCCCCACTTATTAATTAGTTGCTACTATAACTGAACTAGTACTACTTCATGTGTAAAAAGTTCCAATTAATCTTCTCATTGAGCCCTGAAGGTTGCAAAGTATTGAGCCTAATGATCCACCTAGCCTCCAACCTATGTAAAGCTAGGACTCTGTCACCTCCTCTGGGTAATTCCGGAACGTGATCAATAATTTGATAACAAAGCTCAGATAGTGCATGGGACTTAACCCAACAATGTCTAGACACTGGTTGTTCATTTGCGTTACCCGTTAGTGCCTGGCTAATATTAGAGCGACGTAACGCCATTCTTTCCCGTAGAGTGCGGGTAGTTAAACCCACATACATTAATTTGCAAGGGCAGATAATAACGTAAATGATGAATCTAGTAGTGCAATTTAAAACATGTTTGATGTCGAATCTGTGTTTGGTAACCGGATGGCTAAACCATGTTCCTGTGATTAAGGCTGAACATGTAATGCAAGAGGGGCATCTATAACACCCTGGTTTTTTAACCAATCCAAAGATGCCTGGTTTGGGAGTGTAATCAGTGATATCAGTTTTCACTAATATGTCGCGCAAATTGCGACCACGTTTGTAACTCGTCATGACCTGTGTATTCAGAAAACACTGTAACAACTTATCTGTTTTAATAATAGGCCATAATGCTTTGCTGGCTCGGGGTATGACCGGGCTAGCAGTAGAAAATCTCGTTGACCAAATAAATTTATTCTGGTCATCCTTCTTCTCAGATGAAGCCTGAAGTATGCTCATCCGATCTTTACTCAAGACCCGGGACTTAGCTTTTCTCAAATCTCTAATGTCATATCCCCGACAGCTAAATTTATTGACAACCTTCTCTAAGGCCTCGTCCAACTGTTCAGGATCGCTGGTGATACGGGCTACCCTGAGCATTTGGGAATAGGGCAATCCCTTCTTTAATGCCACTGGATGATGGCTACTGGCATCAAGTAGTGAATTACGATCCGTGTCTTTATAAAACACAGTGGTACTTAATGTACCTTTTTTTCAGATGGACTGTGACGTCCAAGTAGTCAATTTGATCAGGTTTACAGGAAAAAGTAAATTTAATGGGACCTGGCATCTGGTTAATCTTTTGCACCATTTCACAGAACAAAGTAGCAGAGCCCTTCCATAACATAAATAGGTCGTCGATATATCTAGTGAACCAGATGATATTGTCACTGTATATCGCATTTTCAAAAATTAATTTCTGTTCTTGGTCAAACATAAAAACATTGGCATAGGCCGGTGCCACGCTACTGCCCATGGCACAGCCCGCCAGTTGAAGGTAAAATCTACCATTGAACAGAAAGTAATTTTTGGTAAGTACCAATTCTAATAGTTTAAGAAATAAATTTTTTTCAAGACCAAATTCGACATCAAGCTGACTAATGAATCTGTCCATGGCTTCTAGCCCCTCTCTATGTGGGATAGACGTATAGAGGGAGGTAACGTCCATGGTGCATAATAACGTGTTATCTGGCAATCCTTCAAATTCTCTGATCTTTTTGAGGAACGTGGTAGTGTCTTTCAGATAAGTGTGTCGTGTGATCACATGCGGTTGGAGGAGGGAATCCAAAAATTCTGCTGTCGGTTGGTATAAGGATCCCCTGGCCGACACTATGGGGCGGCCCGGGGGATTAACAAGGCTCTTGTGGACCTTCGGCAGTGTATATAGGCAAGGAACGATGGGATTTTTCGGTATGAGTACATCCTTGAGCTTCAGATCCAGCAATTTATCAGAGACCGCCTGGTCTAACACAGTACTGAGTTCTTTCTGAAATCTCCTAGTCGGATCATTCTCTAATCTCATGTAGGTGTCCGTACAAGCTAGTTGTCTCGTAATCTCCTGAACGTACTGTACTCTATCTTGCAGTACAATCCCCCCACCCTTATCGGCCGGGCGAATTATAATGGACGTATCACGACTCAGATCTTTCAAAGCCTTGCGTTGGTCATATGATAAATTATGATATATTGGTTGTGGAGTACTGATGAATCTATTAACTGAGTCATCCATAAGCCGTCCGTACGTTTTAATCGATGCGTTATGGGAGATAGGGTCAAATTTGGAGATATGATATTTCCGAATAATATGGCTCGCTGGATCAGATGGTAGTTGACTACTTGTGTGTTGATAAAATTCCTTCAAATGTAATTTTCTATTCATCTGGTGCATATCGGCCCGCCACTCAAAAGGGTCATGATGATTGGTGGGGACAAAGGAAAGCCCTTTATTCAATACTTCTTCCTCAACTGATGTTAAGTGTCTTGAAGATAAATTGAAAATCAAGTTTTCTTGGACTTGTTCCCTTTTGTTGATCCTTTGGCTTTGTCCACCTCGTCTCGTGGGCTTGGACCAGCCTCTGCTCTGGCCCTGGTGGTAGCTCCTAAAGGGGAACGTTTTGTTAGAGGGACATCATCTGGGTCTGCGACCACAAAGTCGCTGTCGCTATTAGATGAATAATGTCCTTTATAAGGACGTCCTCGGCGTTGTCGACTTGTATTGCGTGACTGCGCTCTATTGTTGGATTTAGCAGAATCCGTACCCGTCAGCCATCTGTAGACTTGAAAATCCTCATAGTCATTCTGAACCACCTGAAGCTTAGATTTCTTGAATTTGAGCAATTCTTTTCGATGATGTTCTATTTGTTGTGTTAATTTCGCCCAGGTGGCTGCGTGGCTCGGGTCTGAGATGATCGCTGCGTGTGTGGTATTGAGAGCTTCAATTTTAGATTTCGCCACTTGTAGTTCCCGACCAGACTCCTCTATGACGAGAAGCATCAGGTCAAAACTGCATTTGTTTAATACAGAGATCCAACGACGGCAAAACTCCGGATTCGTCCTCCCTATAGTCGGGGTATTGCGGACTCGAAAGCCACGCGGAATCAATTTTTGTCTGAAATAATCAGACAAGGTCGAACAATGCAATAAATAATCTGTCTCACGTTTTTTCAAACGTAGTAATTGTTTAAACACATCGTCAACAGTATCATCTAATGCTTCCGGCACACAATCCTCAGCAAATAAAATGCGGTCAGCTTGAGCTTTGCTGAAGCTCAATGTATCACAAATCTGTGATGATGTATCAGTAGATGGACCGGCTTCCACTCTGTCCATGTCTGTAATCTCCATGCTAGGAATAATACCCACAAAAAGTGGTCCTTAGTCACAAAATGCCAAAAATGTAAGAAACAGTATTCAAAAGTCAGTAGGTGCCTTGATACGTAGGGGTATCACCCCAATGACATAGTATCCAAATGATCCGGCACTCTAATTAATATCCATCTGCCTGGGTGCCATTGTCTGATGTAGTATAAAGAATGGAGTCCGAACAATCAAATGTTCCAGACAGACACGGCACTCCAGGACTGCATGTGAAAGTATTTAATGGTGCAGCTTCATAGCACAGGCATATTACGATGCGGCATTTCGGGCCATGCAAGGCCCTTCGTCAGGTAATGCTAGTGCTGGCAACAAAACGAACAAACATATACATAATGAAACTCACCTATATAGCGTCCCCATGTCGGCGTCTTCAACCACGGAGCAGCGCGGGACTTCCGGTCAGTGCAGGGCGACTGGCTGATGAAATAATCGGTAACCACTGTGTTTTATAAAGACACGGATCGTAATTCACTGCTTGATGCCAGTAGCCATCATCAAGTGGCATTAAAGAAGGGATTGCCCTATTCCCAAATGCTCAGGGTAGCCCGTATCACCAGCGATCCTGAACAGTTGGACGAGGCCTTAGAGAAGGTTGTCAATAAATTTAGCTGTCGGGGATATGACATTAGAGATTTGAGAAAAGCTAAGTCCCGGGTCTTGAGTAAAGATCGGATGAGCATACTTCAGGCTTCATCTGAGAAGAAGGATGACCAGAATAAATTTATTTGGTCAACGAGATTTTCTACTGCTAGCCCGGTCATACCCCGAGCCAGCAAAGCATTATGGCCTATTATTAAAACAGATAAGTTGTTACCGTGTTTTCTGAATACACAGGTCATGACGAGTTACAAACGTGGTCGCAATTTGCGTGACATATTAGTGAAAACTGATATCACTGATTACACTCCCAAACCAGGCATCTTTGGATTGGTTAAAAAACCAGCGTGTTATAGATGCCCCTCTTGCATTACATGTTCAGCCTTAATCACAGGAACATGGTTTAGCCATCCGGTTACCAAACACAGATTCGACATCAAACATGTTTTAAATTGCACTACTAGATTCATCATTTACGTTATTATCTGCCCTTGCAAATTAATGTATGTGGGTTTACCTACCCGCACTCTACGGGAAAGAATGGCGTCACATCGCTCTAATATTAGCCAGGCACTAACGGGTAACGCAAATGAACAACCAGTGTCTAGACATTGTTGGGATAAGTCCCATGCACTATCTGAGCTTCGTTATCAAATTATTGATCACGTTCCGGAATTACCCAGAGGAGGTGACAGAGTCCTAGCTTTACATAGGTTGGAGGCTAGGTGGATCATTAGGCTCAATACTTTGCAACCTTCAGGGCTCAATGAGAAGATTAATTGGAACTTTTTACACATGAAGTAGTACTAGTTCAGTTATAGTAGCAACTAATTAATAAGTGGGGAGGGAATAGTTTGATTCTTGACTTTATGGCTTGTGGAGTACATATAATATCCACACAGAGGCCACTTAGATTAGTGCATATATTACTTGCATCAGCTTCCCCCGTTCCAATGTTTATGTATTGCCTTGCTAGGTGGAGTATATTCATGTATTATAATACACTTGAGTTAGATATTTGTATGTTTATTTATGTATGTCTTCTTGTTCTGCGGTTTCACGTTTTGCCTGATGTATTCATTATTTACAGCCTCCCCCTGTCAGGCCGCACGGCCAGGGTCAGCGCCTGTGACTCCGGGCGTCGGGTTGCTGTGGTTACCGCAGCTTCCCGATGATGTCATCAGCCAGTCGCCCTGCACTGACCGAAAGTCCCGCGCTGCTCCGTGGTTGAAGACGCCGACATGGGGACGCTATATAGGTGAGTTTCATTATGTATATGTTTGTTCGTTTTGTTGCCAGCACTAGCATTACCTGACGAAGGGCCTTGCATGGCCCGAAATGCCGCATTGTAATATGCCTGTGCTTTGAAGCTGCACCATTAAATACTTTCACATGCAGTCCTGGAGTGCCGTGTCTGTCTGGAACATTTGATTGTTCGGACTCCATTCTTTATACTACATCAGACAATGGCACCCAGGCAGATGGATATTAATTAGAGTGCCGGATCATTTGGATACTATATATATATATATATATATATATAGAGAGAGAGAGAGAGAGAGAGAGAGAGAGAGAGAGAGAGAGAGAGAGAGACTTTTATAGGGGCTGCTGGTTTACAAATGGTGGAATGATTGGGAGCCAGGACAGCAGGCAGACCCACAGCACAGGGAGCAGCAAGCACTGGGTGGAGAGCATCAGACACCAGGTGGGGAACAGCAGACACCAGAGATCCCCATAGGAGGCGTGACAGGCAGTGGAGAGGTAAGTGACTGGGATAAAAGCCCCGGAGCATGATATCCACAGGTGGGGCACAGTGCAGGAGATATCTGGGATTCAGAAGTGTGATGTGGTTACATAGTGGTCATAGGGTTGAAGAAGATCTGTGATTGTGACCAATGATGTATCTCAAAACAAGGGGAGAAGTAGATGGTGAATACTTTGAAAGTGAGGGTTAACAGTTTGAGTTGGAAACTAGCAAAGATGGTGAGCTAGTGGAGAGTTACAGTGGAGAATGCCACTGTCCTACCTATTCAGGCGCCAGCTAGCATTAGTGGCAAAATCACGCAAATATTCATATACTAGACATATATGCATGCAGTCACTTTTCTGTACATTATTTTAGAAAAATCATGCCATTTATGTACTCAGACTGGCATTGTGCTCATGTAACAATCTCATGTAACCACCCTGACTTGTAGTATTGTCATGGGCAGGGTCAGACTGGCCCCCAGGAATACAGGTGAAACCCCCTGTGGGTAACTCTGTCTGAGGGCCCACCTCCCCCTGCAGAGATCAGGTTCCAGATTGAATTATGCATTATACACATGTTACATTATACTGCACAGGACTATGGAGTATTTTCTAAAGTGCATTGATGTTATTATTCCCCCCCTTTGGAGGCTGGCCACACCCCTAAGCATGGTCCCTACCACAGCATGCCCCTGGTGGGCCTTTCATGCTCCAGTGCAACACTGGTCATAGGAGTGTAATGTGACTGTATCTAAAGCTACATGTGATTCTGCGGTATGTGCACCGAGTAGGAAAGCCATCTTCTGGTGCATCTTTTGCACCTACAGTGGAGATGGTGGAAAAGGCTCATTGTGAGAAGCTTGCATATTAAAGTGAAGCTTGGCTTTTTAAGTGAATTGTGAGTTTGAAACAGCAGTAGGCAGGGCCGGTGCAAGGTTTCTCGGCACCCTAGGCAAAAAATCTGCGCACTCTCCCCCCACTCCTCCCCCTCAGGTGAAAATGTGGTGGTGGCATCTCAGAAGTTCCACAGCTGATATTGTTAAATAGAGAACGCCACCTACAAAAAAAATAAAAAATGCTAAGCATGACTTTTGCGGGGACCCCATGTAGGCTGTATTGTAGGAAAGGGGGACAACACCGGCAGGTGATATACAGAGATATACAGCATATGGACTATAGTTGTGGGGGTGGGGGAGGGAGGGTTCTTTGCTCGGAATGCGGTTAACATCCTGACTGTTGGGATCCCGTGGTCAGGATACTGATGTCGGAATCCGAACACTTGGCGGACAAGCCCAGAATTCACCCTTGGGTGGTGGTCCACGTCACCACCCAAGAGGGAATATAATAGTGTGGCCAAAGGTCGCCACTGGAGCCGACGAGTGGCAACCGCAGCGAGCAAGAGGGGATTCGCTGTGCTCGCTGCGGTGATTCCGCCTGTCGGGATCCCGGCGTCGGTCTTCTGACTGCTGGGATCCCATACCGATTCTCTTTGCTCATTATGATGAGCAGATCAAATTATGCCACATTACAGTACCCTCGCTTCATATTATGTCACATTACAGCGCCCCCCTACCATTATAACATCCACTACACACTGCTCTCACTGACAGTGTCACACAGCTCAGGCTGGGAATGGATCAGACCCTATTACTTAGCAGCCAAAACTAGGGAAATTGCTATGCAACTTTATAACTTGGGTCCAGGCCCCCCTAAGCCTCTGTGCCCCATAACAATGACACCCCCTGCACCCACAATAGTTACACCCATGATTATAGGCATCAATGCAGTGACAGACCATACAATACTGATATCACTGCAGTGACCGCAATGCTGCACATTCACTGTCCCAACGACTACCATACCACATACACAGCATGCCAGTAATTGCCGTACCACACAGAGGTGGTAATTCAGACCTGGTCGCTGGGCTGTGTTTTTTGCTGTCCTGCGATCAGATAGTCGCCCCCTACAGGGGGAGTGCATTTTCGCTGTGCAAGTGTGCGTTCCTATGTGTAGCAGAGCTGCTAAAAATCAGTTTGTGCAGTCTCTGCGCAGCCCGGGACTTACTCTTCCAATGCGATTGAATCCTGCTGATCGGAGCCGAAGCTGACGTCAGACACCCTCCCTCAAAACGCTTGGACACGCCTACATTTTTCCGGACACTCCCTATATACGGTCAGTTGCCACCCACAAACAGCCTCTTCCTGTCAATCACCTTGCGTATGCCTGTGCGAACGGATCCTTTGCACCATCCCATCGCTGACCGGCGATGCCCGTTGTAGCTGTCCGACGCGCCTGCGTATTGCGGTGCATACGCATGCGCAGTTTGGACCTGATCGCAGGTCCAGCAGCGATCAGATCTGAATTACCCCCAGAGAACATTCTATCATCTGCCGTATTGCACAGACTGCACACGGTATCAGTGACCACCATACCATACTGACGACACCTTTGGGATTGCAATACTGCAATACAGTCCACTGAGTACAATGTGTGCTGGGACTTGTAGTACCTCTAATGCTGGATACTTGTGGTCCCTCTGATAGCTGGGCATAGGCATGCCAGTCAGTTACGTGTATTAATACGGGATTCACAAAAATCCCATTATCCGCAGCTGCAGTTGCCAAATGTGGTGACATGCACCAGAAACAAAAGGGGTGGGATAATTCATTGCTGACCAGGAGGAAATGGAGAGACTACAGCCAGGCAGGAGCCACCCGAGAACAGGTGCTGTACGGGCAGGTGACATCACAGCATACGACAGTCATGTGACTATCAGTGCCGATGCTGTATCCACGCTGAGACCAGCACCTAGAGCCAGGATGGCAGTTTAGTCATATGTGCAGGCAGTGCCGTAACTAGACATTTTAGTGCTGTGTGCAAAAAACAGCATTGGCGCCCCCCTTACGTAATGTAAGGGCAGTGCGCGCCGCAGGCATGCGTAAAAATGTATAGGGGCGTGGCTTCATGGGGAAGGGGTGTGGCTACAAAATAATACCAATTCCTATTACGGTGCACAGTAGTCTCCATTATTCAAATTACGCCACACAGTAGCGCCACTACACCATGTAGAGACCCTTTTACACATTACGGCGGACAGATTCCCCTTTTTACACATTACGGCAGACAGCATCCCCTTTTTACACATTACGGCAGACAGCGTCCCCTTATTACACATTACGGCAGACAGCGTCCCCTTATTACACATTACGGCAGACAGCGACCCCCTTTTTACTCATAGCGGCCGACAGCGTCCTGCTTTTTACACGTTACAAGCTGCTGATGATTTTAGGGAAAGTGGGCAGTTGCGCCCTCAGGGCGACTGCGCTGTTGCGTAGTTACGGCTCTGTGTGCAGGGCAAACGCAGAATTCGTGCCGGGGTGTTTCCAAAGATGGGATGGAGAACTGCAGAGACTGAGGTGACCATCTATATGCTGGGTTTGTTAGTGTTTGTGTGTATGTATTTTATTTATATAAATATATATATATATATATATATATATATATACCCCCATAAGTACACTGGCAGCAATAATTACAAGTCAGACTGTACACACACCCCGTCCTTCATGCTTAACTTACCACTGAGGTCAGCAGCAGGAACAGCACAGCAGAAAGCCTAGTACAGTAGTTCACTGACTGGAACAGGAGCCGGCCGGGTGCCTAACTTAATGAAGCCCTGCCCCCTTGCAATGTGTTCTGGTCTGTAGAAAGGGGCGGGGCCAAATGCTGAGAGGGGCGGGGCTTAAATAGCGGGTCTGGGCTGGCAACTTTATTGCATGAAAAAGAATGCTAGCCTGTGGGGGAGGGGTTGGGGGGGTTGTGAGGGAGGGTTGATAAGTCCCGCGGCCTGCAGCTGCTGCCCATTATCTAAATGGAAGGATGTCTCGATGTCTCTCAGACAAGAGACATCCTTCTGTGTTGTTTGTTAAGTGGCTCAGCGGCGCCCTCCAGTGGCTGGCGCTCTAGGCAGCTGCCTAAAGCTGCCTAGTGGTAGCGCCGGCCCTGGCAGTAGGTGAGTATGAATACAGAAAAATTTGAGTTTTATAATATACAAACAGGAACACAAATATTGTCAATACCGTTAACATCTGATACAATGTTTGTGCTAGTGCAGTGTAATGGATGTAATGCATTTGTTTGGAATGAGGCATTGTGGAGACTAAGCTGCTGTCCAGTCTGTGAGCAATTTTCTCTGCTGAAGGAGTAGATAGCTAAACTACATGCTGACATTTTAAGGATGTTTGTGTCTTTGAGGCCTCCACTGCCTCAGAGAGCCACCAGAAGACATTCTGCCTGGACTACTGTGGGCTCTCAAGGGCAGAGATTTCCAGAGGGATACAGACACCTCACGCAAGCTGTGACACTGCAAAACTCATATGCTTCTCTTGCAGGGATGGAAGATACAACTAATAAAGGCACTCCAAAACAGGAGGATATGGAGACTTCTACTAACTATGGGAACAGGAAAAGGTACAGGAAAATTGCATCTACAAAAAGGACTGCACTTCTCTTGGGAGATTTCATTATTAGAGGGATACATCTGGGAAATGAAAATGAAGTAGAAAAACAAGTAAGGTGCTTACCTGTAGCAACAGCTCCAAGGGATAAAGAGTGCATGCTAAGAATTGTGAAGGCAGCAACAAAAGATGGGGAGGTGGATGTCATTATCCACCTAGGTACAAATGACCTGGCAAATGCTGAACTCATGGCCATAAAAGATTAATTTAGGAAGTTAGGGACTGCTCTGAAGCAGGTGACAAGCACTGTAACTTTTTCAGAAAAATTGCCAGTACACAGAGGGGAAGACAGAACTGATTGCATCAGAAACTTCAATGTTTGGCTAAGGGCATGGTGGAGTGAGGAGAGAGTTGAATATATAGGCCATAGTCACACCATCTGGCAAGATAGGAGCTTATACAAAAGTGACGGCCTGCACCCATCTTCAAGGTTAACGAGAATACTAACTTAACAGTTTGGATGCTTCATCAAGAACTATTTAAACTAACAGTGAACCAAATAGGAATAAAGCAATCTGCTACCCCAACACAGAGGTATTGTTTCTGCAGGCAAAGGGAATAGGAAGCATATCCACAGCAACAGAAGATAATTCATATCAAAACCAAATAAACATAGGCAGAGACATAGCTAGGAACAGAAAAAGCACAACAAAACTCTAAAAGCTATGTGTGCAAATGATAGGAGCTTAGGAAATAAAATCCCAGAACTAATTGCAATAATGACAAGGGATGATGTAGATATTGTGGCAATTACACAGTCATGGTGTAATGAAAATCATGACTGGGACATAGCTATACCGGGATAAACTTTATTTAGGAAGGACAGAATTGGAAAAATCGTAAGAGGGGTAGCATTTTATGCAAAAAAAAGCATACATACTACCTTAATACAAAGTATTGAAGAAAAAACTGAGGCCCTTTGGTTGACCATAGAAACAGGGGAGAAGTCTATTATTCATATTGGTGTGACATAACTAAAATGGCATTACAAGGAGAGGTAATAATCATGGGAGACTTTAATCTTACTGATGTAAACTGGGAGGTGTCTGTTGCTAGTTCCACAAGAAGTAGGGACATTTTAAATTCCCTGCAGGGAGCATCCCTCCACCAAATGGTGAGGGAGACCACTCAGAAAGATGCAATATTAAATCTAATACTTGCTAATGGAGACAGAATATCGGACGTAAAAGTGGGTGAAAAACTGAGATCCAGTGATCATCAAGCAATATGGTTCATAATAAAGACAGAGACTGGCTCATCCCATACAAAAACAAAAGATTTTAGGAAGGCTGATTTTGTAGGGATGGGAAAATGTGTAAGCGATTCTTTGGCAGAGTGGAGGAACTTGGAAGCAGTGCAGGAAACATTAAAAAGTGCAATATTAAAGGCAACAGATCTTTGTATCAAAAGTGTTAGGAAAAACACAAGGAAAAATAAGCCGTTGTGGGTTGCGAAAGAAGTAGCAAATATTGTGAAAGCAAAAAAGATGGCTTTTAGGAAATATAAGCAGACACAAAATATTGAAGACAAAGAGATATATCTTGTTAGACAGAAGGAGACTAAGAAGGTAATCAGATGTGCAAAGGCACAAGCTGAGGGGAAAATGGCACAGTCAGTGGTAAAGGAGGCAAAACTTTTTTTAGGTATATAAGCGAAAAGAGAAAAACAAACGGCAGAATAATAAAACTAAAGACAGAGACTGGGAGTCTTGTTGATGTAGACAATGTAATAGCAGATCATCTTAAGAATTATTTTTGCTCAGTATCCACTACTGAAAGAGAGGGGAAGGGGCCACAGTTAAGTTGCAGGGATATTCAGAAAATAAAAAAAGTACATTTACAGAGGAGAAGGTCCTAACAGAACTCTCAAAGCTAATAGTGGACAAATCTATGGGGCCAGATGGGATACATTCCAGGAAACTAAAAGAACTTAAAGAGGTGCTGGTAGCACCATTGACAGAGTTATTCAACCAGTCATTAGCTACTGGAGTAATTCCAGAGGACTGGAAAAGAGTGAACATAGTCCCACTGCACAAAAGTGGAAGTAAGGAAGAGGCAAACAACTACAGACCAGTGAGTCTTGCATCAGTAGTAGGGAAATTGATGGAAACATCTTAAAAGAAAGAACTGCAGACTAGCTCAAATCCAGCAATTTAGAGGATCCCAAACAGCATGGATTCACTGGGGGGGAGATCAAGTCAAACAAATCTTGACTTTTTTAAATGTGTGACTACAGTGGTGGATAAAGGTGGAGCCATAGATATAGCTTATCTAGACTTTAGTAAGGCTTTTGACACTGTTCGACATCGCCGACTGCTAAAAAAAACTTGAAAGCTTGGGATTAGATACTAGGATTAATGAATAGATAAGATCTTGGTTGCAGAAGAGAAAACAGAGTTGTGGTAAATGGAGTGCATTCACAGGAGGGAAATGTTACCAGCGGAGTACCCCAGGGGCTTTTTAATATCTTTATTGGTGACATTGCAAATGGCATTAAAGGGAAAGTATGCCTTTTTGCAGATGACACAAAGGTATGCAACAGGGTAGACACACCAGGAGGGGTAAAACAAATGATTGAGGATCTAGGTAAACTAGAGGAGTGGTCAAGAATGTGGCAATTACAGTTTAATGCCAAAAAATGCAAAATCATACACTAATGTCTCAAAAATCCCAAGGCTAAATATAGTATTAATGGCACTATACTGAAAACTACTGAGGAGGAACGGGATCTAGGAGTCACTATTTCAGGTGACTTAAAGGCAGGTAAGCAATGTAACAAGGCAATGAGGAAGGCTAATCAGATGCTTGGCTGCATTGGGAGAGGAATCAGCAGCAGAATGTCAAAGTCAGAAAAATGTCTCAATGCACGTTGCCATATTTGCACCGCACACTGGTCCGCGCTGCGCGTGCGTACGCTCTCCCGTGGAAGCGCATACCCGCAATAGCGTGCACACGCAGGCGCGGTATGCGTATTTACGGTAGAGTTTATGTGGTCGTAGCGTGCGACTCATTCGTTACATATTTTCACAATTAATGTAGTTTATAGATCATGGTCCCTTTGATAGATTCTGAAAGTTTGGTTAAAATACAATGTCCCAGAGCTGAGGAATCCCTCTTTATATCGTACGAAGGGTCTAACAGGAATCATACAGCAGTGTTTGGTACCCATCGGAAGAGTATTTAATTAGCAATATTCCGGTGTTGGTTTGGAGCGTATTAATCGCTCGTGCGAATAGTTATGGACATAAGAAGTTTACGTCCATTTCTATTATTTACCCATACTCAGGTATGCGGCGGGAAACCCAGTTTCCCACCCACCTGAGCTGTTGGAAATCGTCACAGCCCACCTGTATGAATCACCCTATGACCTTTTGTTATGATGCAGGGCCGAATTCCTTCGGCCAATGGACAATGGGATTGTAGGACCAGGAGATTGCATTGTGTGTGGGGCATAAATAGGCAGGCCGACCACATCCAGCTCTCACTCTCTCATCAACGGTTATCTGCTGATAGCCGGGAGCTGGATATCGAGGCGCAGGCGATCATACCCTTTGTGCGTAAGTTTCTCTCCGTAATCATTGTCTTTCTGTGAGCCAATTTCTCTCCATCTCTCTCTCTCTCTCTCTCTCTCTCTCCTCTTTTCACTTATATCTCTCATAGTATTATAGTATTGTACTGTATTGCATTTAGGTCAGTGTAGTATTGTCTTTTTGTATTTATTGTTTAGTTCTGTGGTTAGGAAGTCTCTGTTATATTGTAGTGTATCATTTGTACTGTTATCCCCTTTTACAAGTATATTAGATATAATACAGTTAATAGGCTTTGGAACCTAAACCAGTATCTGTGTATTTTCTATAGTGTTAAGTGTTCACTTGAGCGTCGGTGACGCTCAAGCAGCTTTGTAGTTAGCCAGGTTACACAAGGTTGCACTTACACCCTGTACTCACATAAAGGTATTCAGTGTATTTCAATGGTATAAGGTTTTAACATAAAGGTATAGTGTTGTGAGCGTCTGCACCGCTGGTGACCTCCTCGTGGTCTCGAGCGTATGCTACGCCTTAGCGAATCATTCCCCTAGACATAGCCAATAACGTGTCCTGTGATCACTGGGCCGTGAGCGAACGTGACGCTTGAGCGTCTCGCCTACGGCTGAGCGATCGCTACGCCAATAGCGTACCATTACGGTACTCCTTAAGTAAACAGCGTACAGTGTTCTTAGCTTCATAAAGGGTTGTTTATACGACAAGGAATTTAGCATTGTCAATTGGGGACTCGTCCTATACTTCTCACATCTGCACTAGGTAGATCAGCAGACATTATCCCCCAGCAAAGGGTGGGAGGTTGTCTCGCAGTTGCTGACGGGATAAGCGTCTGCTTCGCTTAGATAAAGAGTGCTGAAGGAACCCGGTAACCGGAAGTAAGAACAAAACGCTTGTGTCTTTTTAAAACTGTTTATTTTTCTTTTGTCTTGCGTACGCACGCATATATCTGCATTTCTGTTTCATTTTCGTATATCACTATTCCTGTTTGCCAATTTTATAGTTGATAGAAAGTGCTAAAAAGAGATTTGCTGTTATTTCATAGTAGAGGTAATAGTTAAAGTATAGAACAAACACACGGTTTGTCTGAGATACAAGGCAGTCAGTGTGGATTGCGGTAGATGATCAGGGATCATTTACATTGATAAAAATATATTGTGTTACGGTGGATCTTTGCATTTCGTACACGTGTCGCTAACAAAGACTAGCGTACGCAATCCAAAGGCAGACGCACGCAGCGTACATTACGCAACGTAGCGTCCGGTTACGCCCACGTAGCTCAAGTTGTGATAAAGTGAAGTAACGCAAAGGCGATAATTAACGCACAGCGGTAGATAACGCGACGCGGTAAATAACGCAAATCTATTTTTGGAAAAATCTGAAATTTAGTTTAACAGATCCTGCTCCTAATTGGTAACACTTTTGGCCTAAAGACAATTTCTGCGCAGAAATAGATATAGAAACAAAGTGTACATGTGTTGAGTGAGTGTGTTTTGTATACAAAAGTTTATATAACTTTAAGGTGGAACCAAAAGGAAAGCCGGGTACTCGTCAAGGGACATACGTGTAAGTGACATATACGGTGGCTAGGGAGGCATCCCTGGTTAAATAATATTTGAGCATTAGAGTATAGCGGACCATAAGGTAACAAGACCAGGAGGTCATAAGGAACAAGACCAGGAGGTCGTAAGGTAAAAGGTCCGCTATAAAAGTCCAGTGGCACAACGCCTGGGGTGTTGGTGCAGAACCCATATAGGCCATAAGCTCTTGCTGAAGGAATCGCGGCCGGAAACATCGATTCCATTGATCTTTCAGTACATGACAAGTAGTGCTCGTGTACTGAACGATTGGACCGCACGTAATTGTGTGCAGTAGTTAGTAATCTGACCTAATACCATTAGAGTAAAGTGGTCACAAACGCTATTTGTACATTCTGACGTGATTTGTGTAATTTTTTATTTTTGGAAGGGAAGTTCGCTGGTCACTCAGGAACTATCCAACAACCGATACTTGCTGGGGAACGCGCCCCAGTAAATAAAGGTTCACAGGGGCCCTGGGTTGGGTACCGCAGCTCTGGTTACAGTGATTGCAGTACTGGCCAACGTGGGCGAGAAGTAAGTGGGGTACTTGATAAACCACCACCGCCGGCCTGCCCAAGGACATCTTGGTTTGTTTGTAAGGGTTCGCTGAAAACCTTGAGATAAAGATCCAAGGAGGAATAAGCAACGCCTGCAGATTATGGGGGCCATTTGTTCCGGTAGGGGGCGATCAACCTCGGTTCGGGTTGATTCAGAGAACCGACCAGTTGGGTCGGCACGATATGTAATGTGTGAAAAATACGGTAGTCACACAGAGGTTTTATGTGATGAATGGGAGAGAATGACAGTACAAGACAGGGACAAATTCCCAAGAATAGGTAGCTTCAGTCCAGAAGTGTTACAAAATTTAAGGAGGAGGATATGTCTCGTAAAATCAGCAAAGAGACGAATTCAGCATCATGATTATTTACAGTTATGGCACCAGGAAGGTGAGATACAGAGAGGTTTGGCTCTGGCGGCAGGATCTGGGGCAGTCAGGAAGTTGATTGCCACAGCTCCTCCCCCACCATACATTGCAGGAGAGAAGTTGATTGCGGAGAGAAACGCACTGGGTTGTAAAACACAAACTCTTAGTAACACTGTAAATGTTAATGATGTTAACCAAATAACTCATGCAAGTATTAACCCGTGCAAGTTGTACCCTGTTTTGAACCTTCCTCAGGAGTGTGATCAAGAAGACGATTCAGCAACAATTTCAGCTCTCTCTCTTGCGGCCACCATAGCAGAGACCACAGTAGGCACAGCGACACCCACGAGATTAGTGAAAGCCCCTAGCGGAGGGATAGGTGAGGTCGTGTCAACGGGTAAGTACGGCACCATGCACTACACTGAAACAATTGTACCACAACAAGCAGTAGAATCTACACAGGAAGAGGCTGTTAGAATTGCTCCTGTAAGGGTAATAGCAGTTCCCAATGGAAAAACAGATGTGTCTGGAGCCACTCCCATAAGGAACATTGCCATGTACACTCCATTTTCCCGAATGGAATTAAGAACAATAGTGTCCGAATTTCCTGACCCCAGGAAGGATTTAGTTGCTAGCCAAAAATACATCAGGGATTTAGGTAACACGGTAGAACCCAACAACAAGGATTGGCAGATACTGCTAAGAGCTTGTTTACCTTCCAATGTTGATGCAACTCAGTTTTTAGCTGATTGTGCATTGGATAAAGATGTACCGCTTACAGACGTGTACAACAAGGATAATGTAAAAAGGATAAATTTACAGCTAAAAGAGTATTTCCCTGCCGTTGTTAAATGGAATAAAATATTTTCCATTAAGCAAAAGGAGTCCGAAACGGCAACAGAATATTTTCACCGGGCACTATTAGAAATGGCAAAGTACACTGGTATAGAAGACATTAAGACCAACCCAAACCATCGAGAAGTAGCAGTATCTGTACTGATGGATGGTTTGAAAGAAACATTAAAAGCTAGGGTACAGACCACGCAGCCATGTTGGCGAGGTCTGTCAGTGTCCACATTGAGAGAGGCTGCTATTGATCACGACAGAAATATCACTAGGCACAGGGAGTCGCAAAGTGATAAGTTGATGTCCGTAAGTATACAGGTGCTGACCACAAGGCAGCCTGCGTATGTACCACCGAATCCTGTGGGTAAGGCAAGTGTAATAACATGTTTTTCTTGTAACAGACCGGGACACTATGCACGAGAATGTAGAACAAAGAATGTACAAAGATCTTTTCAACCCCCTAGACAACAACACAACACACGACATTGGGAGCAGGGTCCACAGAGGCGGAGTTTTGAGCCACATACAGGGGAAACAAAAAGATATCCCCCGAACAGAGATTGGCATGCCTCTGGTAGTTCCCAGCTAACTCCCCCACAAGTAGTTGCTGCCAATGGGATTCAGGGAGGTCAGCATACCCAATAGGGGTGTGGCCATACCTGTAATCTGCAGCCAGTTAAGTTGATTGCCAGTCTTGGAAGCGAACCAGAGATTGCAATCAATGTAGCTGGTAAAACTTTAAACTTTCTTGTAGACACAGGGGCGGCCAAGTCAGTGATAAATTCGACAGTGGGCATGAGAACCACTGGTAGGACAATTCCAGCCATGGGAGTAACAGGAGTAGTCCAGCACTACCCTGTTAGCAAACCAGCCGAGATTACAATAGGGCCTTTGCATACCAAGCATTCCTTTTTGCTGGCTGCATCTGCACCAACTAATCTCCTGGGTAGAGACTTACTATGTAAAATGGGTTGCGTCATTTATTGTACTCCTGAAGGTGTATTCTTGGACATCCCTGAGAATCACGCTCAGGAAGTACGAGACATGTTAGACTCCCCATCAAAATTAATGTCACATTCCATTATGACAAATAGGAATCCATCCCAAGTAGAAGAGATGACATCTCAGATACCAGAGTCGCTTTGGACAAAAGATGGACAGGACACTGGATTAATGGCAAATGTAGCTCCAGTAGTTGTGCAAGTAAAAGATGGTAGGATAGCTCCAAAAATCCCACAGTATCCTCTGAAGCCAGAGGTGGAGTTAGGAGTTTTTCCCGTAATAGAGCGCTTGCTACAACAGGGCATTCTAGTAAGAACGTCCAGCACAGCAAATAGTCCCATCTTCCCTGTTAAAAAGAGTGGGGGGAGGGGTTACAGGCTAGTGCAGGATCTAAGGGGGATTAACAAAATAGTTGAGAGTCAGTTCCCCGTAGTGCCTAATCCAGCTGTCATCCTAATGCAAATTCCTCCCACTGCCAAATTTTTCACTGTTATTGACCTCTGCTCCGCTTTCTTTTCGGTACCTCTGCACCCTGACAGCCAATATTTGTTTGCATTCACATACAGAGGAGTCCAATACACGTGGACTCGGTTACCCCAAGGTTTCATAGATAGTCCAAGTATATTTTCTCAGGCTTTGCATGATTGTTTACAGTCTTTCCAACCGGAAAGTGGATCAGTGTTGATACAGTACGTGGATGATCTACTACTGTGTTCTGATTCATTGGAGGCATCCCTGAAGGATACGAAACAGCTCCTGTTTCATCTTTCAGACACAGGTCACAAGGTCTCCAAAGACAAGTTGCAATTATGCCAAGCTAAGGTAAAATACTTGGGACACTGTCTAACACAAGGACTGAGACACCTGACCGCTGATAGAATCCAAGCCATTAGAGACATGACACTGCCACAAACCCAGCAACAGATCAGGACGTTTTTAGGAATGTGTGGGTATTGCCGTAATTGGATCCCAGGGTTTTCCATATTGGCGCTACCTTTGCAGGAAATGGTCTCCTCAAACAAACCTGATCGGATTTCGCATACAGACGAATCTGAAACAGCATTTGAGAGACTCAAACAGTGCCTAACGCAGGCACCAGCACTAGGTATGCCAGACTATGGGAAACCCTTTGAACTATACGGAACAGAAAGTGCTGGGTGCGCAGCAGGTGTACTAACACAAAAACACGGTGATGCCAGCAGGCCAATTGCATACTACAGCGCTCAGCTAGACACGGTAGCGCGATCCCTCCCCACATGCTTGCGTAGCGTTGCGGCGATAGCATTGCTAGTGACAAAAAGCGAAGATGTCGTGCTAGGCCACAACCTCACAATCCATACACCGCATGCGGTATCTGCCTTATTGAATTCTGCCCAAACCAGACACGTCTCATCAGCAAGGTTTACAAGATGGGAATTGGCATTAATGGCCCCCGTAAACATCACCATAAGGAGATGCAGTGCATTAAACCCTGCGACATTTCTCCCAGGTATGCCTGGTCAGGCACAAAGGGTGGGAGGTGAGAGTGATGGGGAAGGAGGATTTAATGCAAAGGAAGATGCACATGATTGTATGGAATATTTGACCCAAAATTTTACCGCAAGGCCTGACATCAGTGACAATCCACTGGAAGATGCAGAACTCACGTTCTACACGGACGGTACTTGTCACAGACAGTCAGACTCGGGAGACTTGTGTACTGGATACGCAGTCGTAGATGACCAAGACACCATAGAAGCGGAACCGCTAGGCCCACCTCACTCAGCCCAGGTTGCTGAACTGGTCGCCCTAACCAGAGCATGTGAATTGGCTAAGGGTAAGTCTGCCAATATCTACACCGATTCTAGATACGCGTTCGGGGTAGTACATGATTTCGGAGCCCTATGGCGGCTCAGAAATTTCATGACGGCGGCTGGTACACCGATAGCGCATGCAGCTCACATAAAAAGGCTTCTAACAGCGATACAGGAACCCGACAGAGTGGCTGTTATCAAATGTAAAGCACATACATATAGTCAAGACCCAGTGTCACTTGGTAACAGCCGAGCAGACGAAGCCGCAAAGCTTGCAGCTGCTACCCCCACACGGACAGACACCACACAGTTGATGGTATTTAATACCATCAACACACAGAAGTTGTGTGAGATGCAGAATTTGTGTTCCACACAGGAAAGAGCAGTCTGGAAGGCAAAGGGATATGGCCAGGAGTCCTCAGGGCTCTGGACGGATGGACATGGTAAACCAGTGGCCCCCAGGGCATACCTTCCATGTCTGGCTGAAGCAGCTCACGGGCTGACTCATCTAGGCAAGGAGGGGATGTGCAAATTGGTAAGAGCATACTGGTGCGCCCCAGGATTCTCCTCTCATGCGAGTAAGAGAGCAATGTCATGCCTCACCTGTCTGAGAAAGAATATTGGAAAAGCAATACCTACAGAACCATCCCATATCCCACCTGCCGGCGGCCCTTTCCAAGTAATACAAATTGACTTCATTCAATTACCCCCATGTAGAAATTTGAAGTATGTACTCGTTTGTATAGATGTTTTCTCGAATTGGGTCGAAGCTTTTCCAGCAGCTACAAATACCGCTATGTTTACAGCTAAGAAAATTGTGCAGGAATTTGTATGTAGATATGGTATCCCTAGAATCATTGAAAGTGATAGGGGTACCCATTTTACAGGTGATGTCTTTCAAGGAATGTGTAAGTTGATGGGAATTGATAGCAAGCTGCACACTCCGTACCGTCCACAGGCGAGTGCGAAGGTCGAAAGAGTGAACAGCACTATTAAAAATAAATTGAGTAAAGTAATGGCAGAGACAGGATTGACGTGGCCAGAAGCTTTACCCATTGTTTTGTATAGCATCAGAACCACTCCCAGGTCCCCTCTTAACTTGTCCCCTTTTGAAATTCTGTTTGGTCGACAACCGCATGTCATGATTAACCCTCAGGATGATTTGAAATGTAACAATGAAGTAACTGTAAAATACTTGATTAACATGAGTAAGCAGTTGAGGAATCAAAATGATAATCTGAAGTTGGTGATTCCTGATTTACCAGATAGTAATTGTCATGACATTGAACCTGGGGATTATGTAATGATACGAAATTTTCTACGCTCAGGTTGTCTTATTGATAGATGGGAAGGACCATACCAGGTCTTATTGACTAGCACCACAGCATTGAAGGTTGCTGAGAGAGAGACTTGGGTCCATTCATCCCACTGCAAGAAGGTTGCTGATCCAGAGAAGTCCCGTGATAAGGAACAGACGGTAGAGGTTGTATCACTAGAGTGTCTGTTCCAGGAGGACTGAGGCGGCACCTGAGCCTTGAAGATCGAAAGCAGCTGTCGACTCCCCTCTCCCTTTTATTGTTTTCTCCACTCCCCATCCCCTCTCCCTTAAAATTTCTTTTTCCCCCTTCTCATTCTTCTCTATTTCCTCCTCAAAGATGGACTTGCCCCAAGAGACTGTGATCCGGATTTTGATGTTAACCATGATGTTGACCAGAGCAGTCTGTTCCGGCGAGAGTACCATAGAGGTCGAGAGAGGTTCTGAAATGGGTTCCGATTATGATGATGGAGACGTAGTTTTCCAAGATCAACCAAACCAACAAGCAAAGGCGAGTATCAGAAAACGATCCGATAGAAGAAATTGTGATGGATTGTTAGCTGAAGAAAATTGTATCTGTAGGCTCTGTGATAATCTGGTTGAAGATGGATGCATAAAGAAATGCCAATCTAGTTTTAATATCCATATGGACCGGCATCCATTGAGTGACTATCACTCTCTAGTGGGTAACGTGTTAAACCAAACAGATTGTTGGGTATGCTCTCAAGTACCTCAGGGTCACAGTAAATCAGGGCTAGTACCATTTCCTTTAACGTTAGGGGAGGTACTTGAGCTAAGTGGTGGGAGACCGGTGGACCGGAGGTTTAACATCTCCAGCCCTCCTAGTTTGAAGCTCCACCAATACCATGTGGATAGGTCCCTCATATGTTTTAACATCTCCAATCCCAGAAAACCGGGAAATTGGGAAGTGTCATGGAGCAACCTTACCATGACCTTTTCACATAGAGCAGATAGAATGCCTACAGATACAGAGCTCGTACGCCACATAGCCAGTAGAGGAAAATCTTTTCGGTATCGATATACCTTAGGAAATAGGATTACTAGAGTTGGAGAGGTATCACCAGGATACTGTGCACATATCGTACAAACCGATACGTGCATTAGGCAGATGGAAGAATTAGGGTCAGGAGATTTCACCTGGAAGGTTTGTAACATGGTCATGTCCTTCTCCGTCCCATATGTTCTCCCCGATGATGCATATTTCATATGCGGGAGAAAGGCGTACAAGTGGCTTGCCCCAAACTCTGAAGGATTGTGTTATATTGGAAAAGTATTGCCTGAAGTGATGACTGTTACACATGACAAAATGAAGGACATACACCGTGGTGCCCAAGCTCCTTATACTCACACTCATTACGAGCACCGAGTTAAAAGACAACTGTCAGAAAGGTTAGAGCATCCGGCCTCTGATCTTATCCATGAATCCACCGGGATTCAGGTTCTGGTAGCGTTAGATTTCACTCGCACCGCTCGAGGTGTGATGAATTATAGATACATTTCCGCACTCGCCAATTTGTTAGATAATATCACTGAAATGTATGATGACACGTTTAGATACACTGGAAGAGAACTTCAAGCTTACAAAACAGAACTAGTTCAGCATAGGATGGTTCTTAATTATCTTACAGCAGTAACAGGCGGATATTGTGTTACATTGGCAACACAGTACGGCATAAAGTGTTGCACGTATATCACAAATAGCACCGAGGATCCGGTAGAGGTCATAGACCAAAAGATGGACGATATTCTGCAATTAAAGTGGGAATTTCGTCGAAAACACAATCTCACCCTTGCTGCTGTAGGTAATGAGCTGACTGGTTGGGTGTCATGGTTGAACCCGCGAAATTGGTTCTCCGGTTTAGGAGACTGGGCTCAAGGAGTCATAATGGATGTTGGAAAGTTTCTACTATGTATCTTGGGTGTCGTTATATCGATTGGATTGATATTTAGATGCGGGCAGGCTTTAATGAGGTGCAAACAAAGTACAAAAGTGATGAGCTTGAGGAGTGAGGAAACCGTAATTAACCTGGATTTGATTTATGACCCAATGATAGAAACCAGAATGTGATGAAAATGCGATTATACGGTCCGTTTCTTTCACCTGTTTTTCTGCTTTTCTCCAAGATACAAAGACCCCCTTGGACGAGGAAGCTGACGAGACGAGATGTATACAGACAACAGACAAGCACCAAAGAAGAAGATTTGACAACTTTAAATATGGACACTTGATGAACTTTGCCATGGATCCCCAGTTTCCCTAGTATTTTTAAACTCACGCTAGCCCAACATTTTTTGTAAATCTGATGGCTCAGACAAAGCTATTTGCTCATGCCCAAGGAGCAATACAGCGCAAAGAAGACGACTCTCAACAGATACCGAAAACAACTTCGACGACAGATGT
This sequence comes from Pseudophryne corroboree, assembly GCF_028390025.1. Lineage (NCBI taxonomy): Eukaryota > Metazoa > Chordata > Amphibia > Anura > Myobatrachidae > Pseudophryne > Pseudophryne corroboree. The sequence goes on along the minus strand of NC_086454.1, from coordinate 59,703,709 downwards.
ACATTTCCCTGACATAGAATATCATTGCATTTTTCATAAGTGTTCTTTATCTTCATCTCTACAACCCCCAGGTAACGACACACATAGACGATAGGGAATACAGGCACAGATAGCAGCAACCACATACCTCCCCCATTCATGTATCATCAACTAAAATGTGCATCCCCATTTTGTTACAACCACAGCCGAAATGAGCTCGGTAGAGTTTGACAGCCCATCCACAGACCTGTACCACAGGACAAGAAGGAATTCAAATGTATACTTCGCAATACCTCGAAGCTTGATTTACCACACGTACGGCACGATGATACATGACCCTCCAAACATGGACTCATACACACATGCTTCTACTTTCTCACTAGGTCATACCCTCTTCACACCTACTCCACTCTTCTCCCCTACCCAACCATGGAAATCAATTAACCCCTGACTTACATTTTTCTCCTTAAATGTTTTGTGGCAGTTATTATTGACTGCCAAAGGGTGGACTGTCAAAGTCAGAAAAATGTCTCAATGCACGTTGCCATATTTGCACCGCACACTGGTCCGCGCTGCGCGTGCGTACGCTCTCCCGTGGAAGCGCATACCCGCAATAGCGTGCACACGCAGGCGCGGTATGCGTATTTACGGTAGAGTTTATGTGGTCGTAGCGTGCGACTCATTCGTTACATATTTTCACAATTAATGTAGTTTATAGATCATGGTCCCTTTGATAGATTCTGAAAGTTTGGTTAAAATACAATGTCCCAGAGCTGAGGAATCCCTCTTTATATCGTACGAAGGGTCTAACAGGAATCATACAGCAGTGTTTGGTACCCATCGGAAGAGTATTTGATTAGCAATATTCCGGTGTTGGTTTGGAGCGTATTAATCGCTCGTGCGAATAGTTATGGACATAAGAAGTTTACGTCCATTTCTATTATTTACCCATACTCAGGTATGCGGCGGGAAACCCAGTTTCCCACCCACCTGAGCTGTTGGAAATCGTCACAGCCCACCTGTATGAATCACCCTATGACCTTTTGTTATGATGCAGGGCCGAATTCCTTCGGCCAATGGACAATGGGATTGTAGGACCAGGAGATTGCATTGTGTGTGGGGCATAAATAGGCAGGCCGACCACATCCAGCTCTCACTCTCTCATCAACGGTTATCTGCTGATAGCCGGGAGCTGGATATCGAGGCGCAGGCGATCATACCCTTTGTGCGTAAGTTTCTCTCCGTAATCATTGTCTTTCTGTGAGCCAATTTCTCTCCATCTCTCTCTCTCTCTCTCTCTCTCTCTCTCCTCTTTTCACTTATATCTCTCATAGTATTATAGTATTGTACTGTATTGCATTTAGGTCAGTGTAGTATTGTCTTTTTGTATTTATTGTTTAGTTCTGTGGTTAGGAAGTCTCTGTTATATTGTAGTGTATCATTTGTACTGTTATCCCCTTTTACAAGTATATTAGATATAATACAGTTAATAGGCTTTGGAACCTAAACCAGTATCTGTGTATTTTCTATAGTGTTAAGTGTTCACTTGAGCGTCGGTGACGCTCAAGCAGCTTTGTAGTTAGCCAGGTTACACAAGGTTGCACTTACACCCTGTACTCACATTAAGGTATTCAGTGTATTTCAATGGTATAAGGTTTTAACATAAAGGTATAGTGTTGTGAGCGTCTGCACCGCTGGTGACCTCCTCGTGGTCTCGAGCGTATGCTACGCCTTAGCGAATCATTCCCCTAGACATAGCCAATAACGTGTCCTGTGATCACTGGGCCGTGAGCGAACGTGACGCTTGAGCGTCTCGCCTACGGCTGAGCGATCGCTACGCCAATAGCGTACCATTACGGTACTCCTTAAGTAAACAGCGTACAGTGTTCTTAGCTTCATAAAGGGTTGTTTATACGACAAGGAATTTAGCATTGTCAAGAAAGAAAGAAGTAATAATGCCACTATATAGGCCACGTCTAGAATACTGTGTTCAATTCTGGAGGCCATATCTTCAGAAGGATATTAATACATTAGAGACTGTACAAAGTAGGGCTACTAAAATGGTGCATGGCCTACATCACAAAACATACCCAGAAAGACTAAGAAATCTCGAAATATGTATAGTTTGGAGCAGAGAAGGGAAAGGGGGAGGGGGGGGGGGGGCATTATAGAAACTTTCAAATATATCAAAGGTTTTAACAAAGTCCAGGAGGGAAACATTCTCCAAATGAAGAGAAGCAATAGGACACCAGGACATGCACTGAGACTGGAGGGAGGTAGGTTCAGGGGAAATTTGAGGAAAAATTACTTCACAGAAAGGGTAGTGGACAAGTGGAAGAGCCTCCCATCAGAGGTGGTAGAGGCTTAGACAGTAGAGCAATTTAAACATGCACAGGATAGACATAAGGATATCCTTACAAAGAAATAAGGATCAAATAAGGTTTGAGATAAAAAAAAAAATATGGTAATAAAAAAGAGCAGACTAGACGTGCCAAGTAGTTCTTATCTGCCGTCGCATTCTATGTTTCTGTGTTTCTAAGATACTAATGATGTCAGCTGCAGTGGCCAGAGTAAAATCAATGGGGGGCACAGGCTACTGCTTGTACATGCATGAACCCCCCACATTGGTGGAATGTACTGTAAACTCACATTAGCATATGTTAGTAAATCAGGTTACCACGGCTGCCCGCAATACAGTTGTTTTGCCCGCGCCTCAAGATCGGCCACAATGTGTCCTAGATGTCTAGTTGTAATTGTCTTAATTTAATCATTTTCCAGTGTGCAACTGACTATTTTCTCACAAAATGGCCCTCATTCCGAGTTGTTCGCTCGCAAGGCGAATGTAGCAGAGTTACACACGCTAAGCCGCCGCCTACTGGGAGTGAATCTTAGCTTCTTAAAATTGCGACCGACGTACGCGCAATATTGCGATTACAAACGAGTTAGCAGTTTCAGAGTAGCTCCAGACTTACTCTGCCTGTGCGATCATTTCAGTGCTTGTCGTTCCTGGTTGACGTCACAAACACACCCAGCGTTCGCCCAGGCACTCCCACCGTTTCTCCGGCCACTCCTGCGTTTTTTCCGGAAACGGTAGCGTTTTCAGCCACACGCCCCTGAAACGCCGTGTTTCCGCCCAGTAACACCCATTTCCTGTCAATCACATTACGATCGCCGGAGCGAAGAAAAAGCCGTGAGTAAAAATACTTTCATCATAGTAAAGTTACTTGGCGCAGTCGCAGTGCGAACATTGCGCATGCGTACTAAGCGGATTTTCACTGCGATGCGATGAAAAATACCGAGCGAACAACTCGGAATGAGGGCCAATGTGTTTTCAGTAAACTTTACTCTTAAACTATGTAAATCCATTTTCCCAGTCAGCACATATTTTATTTTATCACATCAACTTCCAAATACTGTATTTGATTTATGCTGCATTATGTTTAATTTCATTTCAGTCCTATCAATTCAAGGCCACGCTTTTCATTTTTTGGTCCAAGTCTGTAACCATTGCTAGACTTGTCAGTTATTGTATTTTAATGGCTGAAATAAATTCTGAAGTTTTATTACTGGATAATTTGCATCAAAAACTAAATATTCACAATGTTTTTGGTTTTTTATTTCTCTTCATAGAACATTTCTAGAGAATATGTCAAGTTTTCTGTACCTAACAAGTCTGATAGAACATGCTGCTATAATCCTCTTAGTTAAATCCTTTTAATGCCATTCAAAAATGTGTTTCGAATTTCGATACCTATCCTAACAAAATGCAAATGTCAGGGTGATTCTCTACTGGACAAAATAAAAAATATATGTTCAAAGCTTTACGCATTGTTCATAAACTACATTGTTCTCATATATAATACCATCATTTAAATTGTGTCACAATGTACACTGAGATATATAACAAAAAAGTAAACATCTAAACTGTATTGTGGCTTATTTTTTCTAAAAACTGTAGGAGTACAGTAAATTATTTGTTACAGGTTTCCGTTAATGAGTTATAGGCTTGATATTGATAACAATTAAGGATATTGACATATTCTGGGGAAAAAAAGGGGGGGGGGGAGGTGTAATGAAGAGTGTAAATTTTGCTAATTTCTCAGATTTTTGAAGCAAAACTTTTGTTTTTTTAAAGGAAAAGCCTGGCAGTTTTGGCTGCTCACTGCAGGTGGGCCAGGTGTAACATGTGCAGAGATTTAGATTTGGGTGGGTTATATTGTTTCTGTGCAGGGTAGGTACTGACTGCTTAATTTCTACACTGCAATTTAGATTTCAGTTTGAACACACCCCACCCGAATGGCACTCTCTCTGCACATGTTACATTTGCCCCACCTGCAGTACAACATGTTTTTGCCCAATTGCTTACTTTGTTGGTTTGCTAACAAACCTGTAAAAAGGAACTTTGCCATAAAATATAAAAGGAAAACTATCACTTTAAAGCCTGCAGTAAAAATTATTTACTATATGTACACTTGTTATCCATTTGGTTGTACCCCTGAAACCCATTTTTACTCTCCCAAATAAATATACCAAGGTGTTAGGGTCTCCTGCCCTGTGCTGCCACGTCGTCATGGCAACCGGGAGACAAGTGCTAGTGGAGTAACCTGAGCGCAGCTGATACTCCGGTTCGGGTCTTTTGCTGTGCAGTGGTTATAGGCTCTGTGCACGGCAGGGGATCCGGTGCTGGTTTTTGTGCTCACAGTCTGTGAGGTCTGAGTGGGGCGTGGACAGCACCTGCTTTATAAGGCCTCTTTTCAGGGTAAGCAGATGCTGCTGAATCTTTGTTGGTTAGTCAGTTCATGAACGTTAGCCAGTACTGTGTAGCTTTGTATTTGTTTGTTGCTTACTGCAAATAGGCCTGGGAATTTGGTATTACACTCTGCCAATCCAGACCTAGCAGTAAGACTGGAGTCAGTCGTTTAGCTTGCTGGGGTTCTGTTACTACCCTGTGAACTTAGCAAGTTTGCGGCTGTATTCTAAGACTTGCCTGTCTAATCCTGTCTCACTGTGCTAGGTGTCAGGGGTCAGTTTAGTGGCAGTAAGCTAAAACCTGTGCACTGCAAGTGAGAATTTGGATTGTGGAGATTCTCCTTGTGTCTATCATTCCATCTCTGACCAAGGAGTTTACTGCCACACCCGTTGGTAACCCTTTAGGGTTTTGCTGTTGCCCTTAGCAACAGCATTTCGGGTACTCTACGTATTAAAACACAACATCTTGCTTTTTCCATCTTAGCAGTTCTAATACAAGGGAGATACCCAGTTCCTTAGCCTCTGGGCTTCTCTGTTCACTTTGTGTGTATTTTGTTACCCTATCACCTTCTGTGTACGTTATGTCATATCCCCCAGTTTGTCTGTGAGTCCATCTGTTTTGCATAACAGTTCAAACACCAGTACATTCCTGCAGACACTGGAGTGCATAACAGTTCTGACACCAGTACTTTCCTGCTGGCACTGGTGTGCATAACATATTCAGCAGCCAAATACTCCTGTTGAAATTTTGTGGGAATATGGAGCATACCCCTCAAAATACGTTGCAACAGGTGGTCGATCAGGTGCAGGTCCTGACTCGACAATTTAATGATTTGTCCATTAAAATGCACACCTCCCAGGCTGCTGGCGGAGCTCCCGCAGCAGCAGCACCTGCAGGGGTTAAGGAGCCGAAAGTAAATCTCCCGGATCGTTTTTCTGGAGATCGCTCGCAGTTCTTTTGTTTCAAGGAGAGCTGCAAGCTATACTTCCGGCTTAGGCCTCAGTCTTCTGGGTCGGAGATTCAGCGGGTGGGCATAGTGATTTCCTTGCTACAAGGAGACCCACAGGTCTGGGCATATGGGTTGCAGCCTGACTGTCCGTCGCTTAAAAGTGTTGATGCTTTTTTTACGGCACTGGGCATGTTGTATGATGACCCTGACAAGACGGCCTCAGCCGAGGCTCAGATTTCGATCCTTAAGCAAGGGCGCAGGCCAGTTGAGGTTTACTGTACGGAGTTTCGGAGGTTGGCCCATGATACCCAGTGGAATGACCCAGCCCTGAGACACCAGTACCGAAGAGGTCTTTCTAACCAGATAAAGGACCAACTGGTACAATATCCCTTGCCTGATAGCTTGGATCAGCTCATGCAGTTATCCATCCGGGTGGATAGACGGCTGAGAGAGCGTAGGCTTGAAAGGGAGACTGAGATTTCCTTCCTTCCCAAGGGAACCTCAGACTCTGAGGAATTTTCTGAGGAGCCTATGCAGATTGGGGCTACCCGCCTCTCCTCGCGTGAGAAGACGCGGAGGAGACAGCAGGGGTTGTGTTTGTACTGTGGGAATAAAGGTCATGTGGTAGTATCATGCCCAGAAAAGCCGGAAAACTTCAGGGCCTGAGGGTGATGGGAAATATCCTGTCAGGCCAGAAGTCAGAATTTCCCAAGAAGACTTTTATCATTCCGGTGACCTTGAAGATCCTCGGTCAAACTGTCAAGACTGAGGCCTTTGTGGACAGTGGGGCCGACGGGGTTTTTATGGACCGCCAATTCGCCCTGAAACACTCTGTTCCCTTAGTACCCTTGGCATCGGAAATTGAGATTTGTGGGTTAAACGGGGAACCATTATTCCAAGGTAAAATTACCTCTTGCACTAGCCAGATTTCTTTGTTTATTGGAGCCACACACTCTAAAAAATTGTCCTTTTATGTGACTGTCTGTACTTTTGCCCCATTGGTGTTGGGGTTACCCTGGTTAAGGGCCCACAATCCTCAATTTGACTGGGTCTCTGGGGAGATTCTTAGTTGGGGTACTGATTGTTTCAGGAGTTGCTTGAGCCTTCCAGTCAGGCTCTCGCAGCTAAATTTGCCAGGATTGCCAGGGTGTTATGCAGATTTTGCGGACGTGTTCTCCAAAAAAGTTGCAGAGGTACTACCTCCCCATCGCCCCTATGACTGTGCCATTGATTTGTTGCCAAATGCTAAGCTTCCCAAGAGCAGGTTGTACTCCCTGTCACGTCCTGAGACTCAGGCTATGGCAGAGTACATTCAGGAGAACTTGGCTAAGGGATTTATCAGACCTTCACAGTCTCCAGTTGGGTCGGGGTTCTTCTTCGTGGGTAAAAAGGACGGTTCGTTGCGACCCTGCATCGACTTCAGGGAATTGAACCGTATCACGATTAAAAACTCATACCCACTGCCTCTCATTTCGGTCTTGTTTGACCAGCTTCGTACTGCCACCATTTTTTCTAAGATTGACCTACGCGGTGCGTACAATCTAATCCGAATAAGAGAGGGGGATGAATGGAAGACTGCCTTTAATACCCACTCAGGGCATTATGAATATTTGGTGATGCCTTTTGGGCTCTGTAATGCCCCGGCAGTCTTCCAGGATTTCATGAATGATGTGCTCAGGGAATATTTGGATAGATTCTTAGTTGTATACTTAGATGACATCCTAATCTTCTCCCATTCCCTGGAGGAACATCGGAAGCATGTACGCTTAGTCCTCCAGAAACTCAGAGACCACCGGCTTGGGGCAAAGCTGGAGAAGTGCGAATTTGAAGTTCAGCAAATCGCATTTCTAGGATATATTATCTCCCCAGAAGGTTTCCAAATGGAGGGTTCCAAGGTACAGGCAGTCCTGGATTGGGTGCAGCCCACTAGTTTGAAGGCGCTTCAGCGTTTCCTGGGCTTTGCGAATTTTTATAGACGATTTATCGCTGGATTTTCGTCTATAGTGGCGCCCTTGGTGGCACTCACTAAGAAAGGGGCGGATGTTGCTCACTGGTCTTGTGAGGCTAAAGCGGCTTTTGCCCGTCTCAAAAGGGCATTTGTTTCTGCCAAGGTGCTGCGACACCCAGATCCAGAGCGTCCTTTTGTGGTGGAGGTGGATGCCTCTGAGATGGGTATTGGGGCAGTGCTTTCTCAGATGGGAGTGTCTGATAATCGCCTTCATCCCTGTGCTTACTTTTCCCGTAAATTTTCGCCTGCCGAGATGAATTATGACGTGGGTAACCGGGAATTGTTGGCTATTAAGGATGCACTCGAGGAGTGGAGACACTGGCTTGAGGGGGCTAAGTTTGTGGTCTCAATTCTCACTGACCATAAGAATCTGGCATATTTAGAGTCAGCGAAGCGTCTCAATGCCAGGCAGGCACGATGGGCTTTGTTTTTTGCTCGCTTTAATTTTTTGATAACATATCGCCCTGGGTCAAAAAACATCAAGGCTGATGCGCTCTCACGGAGTTTTGCTCCAATCCAGGAGACCACCGAGGAGCCGTTGCCCATTGTTTCCCCATCATGTATTAAAGTGGGCATTACCCAGGACCTCTTATCATTAGTCCTTAGAGCACAGGAGCAGGCTCCTCCAGACCTTCCGGTAGGTCTTTTGTTTGTGCCTCCTAGGTTAAGACAGCGAGTGTTCCTGGAATTCCATGCCAAGAAGTCGGCAGGTCACCCGGGTATTGCCAGAACTCGGGAGTTGCTATCTAGGGCGGTGTGGTGGCCCTCGGTGGCTAAGGATGTGGATCAGTGGGTTCGGGCATGTGACATCTGTGCCCGAAATAAGACTCCTAGAGGGGTTCCTGTTGGCCCATTACATCCACTCTCTATCCCATCTAAGCCATGGACCCACATTTCAATGGATTTTGTGGTGGACTTGCCCAAATCCTCGGGGATGACAGCCATCTGGGTTGTCGTTGACAGGTTTTCGAAGATGGCGCACTTCGTTCCACTGGTTGGGCTGCCATCAGCCAGACGCCTGTCTGAATTATTTATGCTGCATGTTGTGCGTCTCCACGGGTTGCCACTTGATGTGGTCTCTGACCGCGGATCCCAGTTTGTGGCCAAATTCTGGAGGGCATTTTGTTCCGATCTCCAGATTTCTGTCAGCTTGTCGTCAGGCTACCATCCGCAGTCTAATGGGCAGACTGAAAGGGTGAACCAGTCCTTGGAGCAGTTCCTCAGGTGTTATGTCTCCAAGTGTCAGACTGACTGGGTTGCTCATCTGTCCATGGCGGAGTTTGCCTATAACAACGCGGCTCACTCTGCTACAGGGATCTCTCCCTTCCTTTGTGTGTATGGGCATCATCCTAAGGCCAATTCTTTTGACCCCGTGGACTCCACGCCTGGTGGTTCCTCTGTGGTTTCGGTCCTTAGAGGTATTTGGCGGAAAGTGAAGAAAGCCCTTGTGTCTGTGTCATTAGTGACCAAAAGGGTTTTTGATAAGCGGAAAAGACCCTGCAGCTTCAAATTAGGAGACTTCGTCTGGTTGTCTACCAAGAATTTGAAGTTGAGACAGCCATCTCATAAGTTAGGGCCCCGGTTCATCGGCCCTTATAAGATCACCAGGGTTATCAATCCGGTGGCATTTCAGTTAGATCTGCCCCGTTCTTTGGGTATCAATAAAACATTTCATTGATCCCTTTTAAAACGGGCGATTAGTAATCCTTCTACCAGTGGAAGACCTTCCCCTCTTCTGATACGTGGCCAGAGGGAGTTTGTTGTTGAAAGGATTCTTGACTCCAAGGTGGTTCGGGGTCGGCTGTCATTTTTGGTGCACTGGAAGGGGTATGGCCCGGAGGAGCGGTCGTGGGTGCGCAGTTGTGATCTTCATGCCCCCAAACTGATACGCTCTTTCTTCTCGCAGTTCCCCGATAAACCCGGTGGTAGGGGTTCTTTGACCCCTCGTCAGAGGGGGGGTACTGTTAGGGTCTCCTGCCCTGTGCTGCCACGTCGTCATGGCAACCGGGAGACAAGTGCTAGTGGAGTAACCTGAGCGCAGCTGATACTCCGGTTCGGGTCTTTTGCTGTGCAGTGGTTATAGGCTCTGTGCACGGCAGGGGATCCGGTGCTGGTTTTTGTGCTCACAGTCTGTGAGGTCTGAGTGGGGCGTGGACAGCACCTGCTTTATAAGGCCTCTTTTCAGGGTAAGCAGATGCTGCTGAATCTTTGTTGGTTAGTCAGTTCATGAACGTTAGCCAGTACTGTGTAGCTTTGTATTTGTTTGTTGCTTACTGCAAATAGGCCTGGGAATTTGGTATTACACTCTGCCAATCCAGACCTAGCAGTAAGACTGGAGTCAGTCGTTTAGCTTGCTGGGGTTCTGTTACTACCCTGTGAACTTAGCAAGTTTGCGGCTGTATTCTAAGACTTGCCTGTCTAATCCTGTCTCACTGTGCTAGGTGTCAGGGGTCAGTTTAGTGGCAGTAAGCTAAAACCTGTGCACTGCAAGTGAGAATTTGGATTGTGGAGATTCTCCTTGTGTCTATCATTCCATCTCTGACCAAGGAGTTTACTGCCACACCCGTTGGTAACCCTTTAGGGTTTTGCTGTTGCCCTTAGCAACAGCATTTCGGGTACTCTACGTATTAAAACACAACATCTTGCTTTTTCCATCTTAGCAGTTCTAATACAAGGGAGATACCCAGTTCCTTAGCCTCTGGGCTTCTCTGTTCACTTTGTGTGTATTTTGTTACCCTATCACCTTCTGTGTACGTTATGTCATATCCCCCAGTTTGTCTGTGAGTCCATCTGTTTTGCATAACAGTTCAAACACCAGTACATTCCTGCAGACACTGGAGTGCATAACAGTTCTGACACCAGTACTTTCCTGCTGGCACTGGTGTGCATAACACAAGGTGCTTAATATAGTCAACAGTGTGTCTCATTGTGTTGTCATTAAGGTGGCAAGTGCTGGGACCAAGGAATCTCAGCACTTGTGACCTGGTGGGAGACCTAACTTTCCACATCCCCAGAAGTTGCAGACAAAGGGCCAGCTGTAATAAAGTCCGAGTTGGCCAGAGTTGCTGGTTCCCGGCCAAAATCAGATTTTTTTTTATTTTAAAGTGGCAATCATTTACAAGGCATGGGCACTTTTAAAAAATGTCTGAGTTTAGCCGTGAAACCGCACCTCCAGCCAGCTCGGACTTTATTACATCCGGCCCAAAAAGTCTGTGGAGGCCCTGTGCTGGAGATTAGCGGTGAAAAGACACACATTCCCACACCACAAATAGGCAACTTTCCTTTCTCATTTATATGGAACTCTTCTTATCACATTAACTGACCAACTATCATAGCCTAATTAACTAAAGAAAGGGCAAAACAAACTTAAACAACCCTTTCAGGTGAAATAAAATTTTAACACTGCATCCAAATGACACACATCATTAAGAAAAAATGAAAACATAAGTAAGAAACAAAAATAAAAAATAGATTAAATATTATTGTGTAGCAACATATTGATATGTTCGGCAAAGCTTAGTACTATATAAGCTTTAATTTAAGAAACAGTAACAATTTTTGTTCATCAAAGCTGTAAAATTTGATGTGAGTGAACGTTTAAATGACTGATGAGCATTAAGAAGATATTGAAGAAGTTACACAAATAAGGCAATCTCTGCCCTGTAAATGTCATCAACAATTATCTTATCAACCTAACATATGTTGAGACAACTGCAAGAGTTGTATTAGTTTCATCACATTGTCTACCCAAATTTAGCAAATGTCACTATCACTATTCTGACCCAGAACTGGCATTTTCATCAAGGAAGAAGAAGAAGAAGAGATATTTTACACAGTATAAAATGAATCAAAGGGCATACCAAGGGCAAGCGTATGTTAGCTTAACATTGACTGACAGTAAAAGGAATAATCACTTAAACAGAAGACTAAGGACAAGATTAAAATGTGCATACATAAACACAACTTTCAATAAATCATCCAAGCAGACACACTGTAATAAATAATATTTTAGATTACAAAGGCAACTAAAATCGAAATCATTTACATCCCCGCTCTTGACTTTCCATTCACTCCCAACTTTGACACCTTTTTTTCAAAAATTGCCATAAGAGAGGGAAAATCTCTCTCCTTTTTGTAAATTCAGGCTCAATTATATGACACAAATTACATTTTATATAAATTCTGACAACATTTTGGACACATTTTTGCCCCCCAATAAGTAAAATAAACATATCAGTAAAACTATCACCCCTCCTGACTCTAATACATTATATAAAACAAACACCATTAGTTTTGGTTCAGAACAAAAAGGTTGATGTATCAAGCAGTGAAGATCGAGTTGTAGCAGTGGAGAGGTTGTCCATAGCAAAACAATCAGCTTATACAGTACTTATCACTTTCTAGAATATACTTAATGAATGGTACCTCAAGGCTTTTTGGGTTTCTATGGCCAACTTCTTTACTTGTCCACTATTTTCACTTCTTGATACATAAACCCCTAAGTTAGGTACAGCTGTCAGATCTTATCATATTGGGGGAAATGCACTAAGTCTTAGTGAGTGATAAAGTGGAAAGAGACAAAGTACCAACCAATTTCTAATTGACATGTTACATGCTGTTCTTTAGAACTGACAGTTAGGAGCTGATTAGTTGATAGTTTCGCTCTTTCGACTTTATCACTCCCCAAAGCTTAGTACCTCTGCCCCTTTATCTTTTAAAATGTCAGTTAAGTTCTAGAAAAAGATATACATAAATAATTAAGTGTTATAGGATACAATGTACTGTATGAATAAATAATATTAATAATAATTATAAGTTTATTATTATTATTATTATTATTAATAATAATAATAATAATAATAATAATAATAATGATTGAACACTTCCAAATCACTCCTTTTTGGGACAGGGAGGTATGAAATACTTCAAACTATAAATAGCAGAGATGTGCGCGGACTCCCATGTTTTGGTTTTGGCAAAACTATCCTCAAGTGTTTTGGCTCTGTTACAGGTTTGGTTTAGTAATTTTTTTTAAAAGTGATTAAAAATCACTAAAATCATATAATTCGGGCCTTTTTTGTTCTCATAATATTATTAATATCAATAACATTGATTTCCAGGTTTTTTTTTAGTCAATTTTGACCACCTTGTATTCACCAGTATTTGTCATAGGCTGCAGCAAGCTGTCAGGCTAAACTAAGCAACAGAGTAGCGGAACAAGCACAAAAAGATTAAAATAATATTGCTCATCTATGAAACATTGTGGCACAGCAGTGACACACAGGATGGCGGTGTAATATACTATACTACCCCATTAAATTTTTTCATTTAATCAATAGCTGAATCAGTGGCCTGAGGGTAGCACATGGAAATGGAGGTTGAGTATATGTAGTGGAAGCCAGGTAAAACATTAATTGTTTATTTGATTATTTGTATTGACTGATAATCAAAGAAAGTAATTAATAAATGGAACAAATTATTAAAATCCAAGAATCCAAATGTGAGTTTCATTCTAATGCAATTGCAAAGTGATACATTCAGCAAATCACAGGTCTCAGGAATCAGGACAATACAAGAGATATAAGTGGCATTGTGAGAGACAAAAGACCATCAACAATGTCCCCAAAAATACAGTATTATACAGTTATATTAATATATTATTATATTCTGTCAGTCAAGTACGCATGAAAGGATAATAAGAAGCATGAGCTGGCAAAGAATGGCCTTGCAAGAGATGGAACAGAAGGCCGACAATAGTGCCTCCCAAAAATACAGTATTATGTGATTATTATTATTATTAGAATTTATTATTATAAAATGGTGCTAGTCAAGCACACACAAGAAAGCATAATAATAACTATGAGCTGGTAAAGAAAGGTCTTGTAAGAGACAGAAGACCGTCAATAATGCACCAGTAAAGTACAGTCCATAGTGAAAACAAAAGTGGTGCACAATGGAAGTATCTGAAATGCATATTTTGTTTGGGCCTCCACGAACCAAGCGACCAATGGGCTTCAGGCAGCTAACTGTGTTTTTGTTTTTCATTGTCACATTTGGTAGATGTCATTATCATCTTCATCATTTCCCTCATCGGTGCTAATATCATTACACAATATTAGCTCACCCCAAATGGAATTCACAGTTACAGGAGTATGTGTACTTTGTTGTAATTGGTGGCAAAGATCTTCCTTATAGAATTTGTTGTTCATTTTCATGAGCATCCATTTTTCCAAATTTTTTGGAAGTAGAATCCTAAGCTGATCACTCACAAAGTTCCCGGCTGTGCTAAATACACTCTCCGAGTACACACTGGAATTGTGGGCAGCTTAAAAACACCAAAGCGAGTTTGTATAAGGTGCTCAGGGCTTGATAAAAAAATAATTTATACTCACCTAATCCGATGTAGATCAGTCCTTTTCATTCCAACTTTGAGTAGGCAGCCACAGGTTTAAAAAAAACACACAGCTGGTTGTCATCCTATACAGTGCACACTGCTTGCCCTCACACTGTCTGTCTGTCCCCCACCTGCTCCCCTCACACCGAGCACCTGCTCCACTTTAGCACACATTGTTGTCTCCTGTCCTGCAGACATCCTGCAGCTGCTTGTGTTCAACAACAGATGGCCTCCAGCCCTCCACAGTGACAGTCCGCACCTTACCTGGTTAGAGATGATTTGAACTGTGGCGCTGATTGGGGAGTCACCAATCCTCTTCCTGGGCAGGGCCGCTGCCCACCCACATCATCCTGCTGCCTGCCACTGCCCGTGGTACTCTTTAATGGCTGCAGCAGCTCCGGGAGCGTGGGCGGGTACAGCATGTAACGCTCCATCTTCGCTATGAAAATGGACATTGCTGCCCCCTTCCCACCCCACGAATGCTTCTTTCTGATTGACAGGCAGAGGCGTTCACATTTACTGAGGGTCACCCTCAGAATATACTGGCACATGTGCAGGACAGGCCCTGCACATGCGCCCGCCGGGTGAATGCAAAAATTCCAGTTGGATTGCAATTTGATTTTCAACCTGAATTAGGCCCTAAGGCCATGGTCTGAGTTTTTCCTTACCACTGTGTGCGCTGGCATGTTGGCAATTTTATATTTTTCAACAGTAAGTTTTTCCTTCATCATAGTTAGCATGATGCTTTTTAAGATTGTGAAATTTTGAGATTTGAGTTGCCCTTTACAGATGGAGCCACGCCTGGATGCCTGATTATGAGGGAGGGACTTTTATATGCAATCCAAAACTAGTGAGCTCCATCTCCAGGAAAATTGTATCTTGCCTCATTCTGGGATCCAAGCTTAGCGTGAAGACCGGAACCGGGACTTGGAAACATCTGAATCCTCTAAGTTCGGGTTTGTTTGGTTCTGTAAAAACCTAACCTCTCAACTCTAAAAAAAAGTAACTTTCTGTCAAGCTGCAAAAACATTTTCGTCACTACAATGTTATTGCAAAATAAAACAAACATTAGTTAAAAAGTTTCTTTCCATCTGCAATACATTATATTGTTACTATACTCCGGGTCGGACTGGCCCGCCGGGGAAATCCTTGGTGGGCCATACTGTTGACTCCTCCACCTCCTTTATGGCTCAGATTCTAGATCATACCCTCTATAAATACATTGTTACTCTGTAAGAGAGTCAGGGGACTATTTACTAAGCCTTGGAAGGAGATAAAGTGGATGGAGATAAAGTACCAGCCAACCAGCTCCTAACTGCCATGTTACAGGCTGGGTTTGACAAATGACAGTGAGGAGCTCATTGACTGGGACGTTATCTCCATCCACTTTATCTTCATCCAGGGCTTAGCAAATAGACCCCAGAGTTACTTGATGTAGCAGGAACATTGGCTGATGGATAGGCACACCCTTTAAATATAGTATCGCTGCATATCCTGGTGGGCCCTACATATCCCAGTTGGATAATGGCTAAAGTCGTATTATGTATTACTGCTAAAAACTTTTCTCTAGCTTCTGTAGTCTATAGTTTGGTTTTGAGCCACTAGCTCCCTTACCGTGGTACACTATGGAACTATATTGTTTTCCTTTATTTGCTATACTATGGGTATCTGGCAGTGATGTATTAAAAGTTGTTAAGTATAGGATGAGACAACCTGCAGTTTTTGGGTATTCAGAAAACAATACATACTGTAGCACCAGAATGGGGATGTATATCACCACTGAGAGAGGTTCCAGAAGTGAGGGGGGCAGCATACTATTCTGCATATGTTCGTGGTCCGTGGCTTCTTCTGTGTATGTGAGGGGCAGATGCGTGTCCTGTAAAGCCCAATGGGGGTTATTCAGATGTGGAAGTAAATAAAAAAAGTTAGCAATTGAGCAAAACTATTTTGACTCCAGGTGGGGCAGATGTAACATGTGCAGAGAGATTTATATTTGAGTGGGGCATGCACAAACTGAAACCAAAATTTCAGTGTAAAAATAAAGCTGTCTAACATTTGTGGACTACATGCAAAAGCAGACAGTATTTAGCCTGCACAGCAAAATATAAACGTAAACCTCCCCTTGCACTGCAAAATGGTTTCTTCCAGATACAAACTTCTATGCTTTTTCCGCCTTGCTTGCAAATTGCAAATCCGAAGCAGGCCTTATATGTCTTCGTTGTGCATATACTGCTCCAGTACATGCTTAGAAGAGCAGAGCAGGAGTAATTCTATGTGTGGATTGCAAACATTGTGCCTTCCCCACATTTTTATTATTTAGAGTGTACATGTCACAGAATAGTACAGGCCTGGCCAAACTGTGGCTCTCCAGCTGTTGGAAAACTACAAGTCCCATCATGCTTTGCCACAGTTTTGCTATTAGGGAATACTAAAACTGTCGCAAGGGTATGCCAGGATGTGTAGTTTCACAACATCTAGCGAGCCACAGATTGGCCAGGCCTGCAAAAGCACAAGCAAGCTTACTATCATGGACATACATGTGGGAAACATTACACAAAACAGCTGAGAGCGAAAAGAGCATTATACTATATGTCCATATTATGTAATGCTTGAGGAAAACTACTTAAAGCATACAAAGAGAAACCAATAATAGTAACAGACAAATTAGAAACATATTAAAATCTACTTAAAAAAACTCTCTGACACAGAACAAACTCTATTATGCAAGTCAATTAAATAGTAACTACCTCAGACCAGCTAGAACTGATTGTATAGTACGGCATGAAGAAGGACACAGATGATATGATTTGAGATAAGATATTAATGGAGCCTAAACACAAGAAATTGTAGGAAAAATTATTCCTTAAACAAGATGTGATCCCACAGAAGCACAAATAATTATAAAAGTTAAAAACCAAAGTTATTTTGTCAGAGTTTTCAGCATAAAATTTGCTATAGAAAAAGGATAAGGCTGTATATTAACCGTAAATTAGATTAATGAGTAACTATTTGAAAATCACAGAAAAATGTTTCCTTTTAAATCCTGCTTTCAAATTGTGACTCATTTTATCTCAGCTCCAACTCACCATCAATAGTTCTTAACAGCTATCAACAAGCTTTGTAATTAGCAGCAGGCAGCAAAACACAGTGAATGGAATCTAGGGTAAGTGCCTATAAGTTACAATGTTTTTTTTTTTATTGTAAACAAAAGATCACAAACAAGCACACAGGCACTAATAAATATTGTCATATACAATAAATATCTTAGATACAGTTTGTCACCCTGAATGATGATAAACCAAATGGTACTCCAAAAATATGTGATTTTTAATAAAGACACATCATGTAGATGGTGACCTCAAATCCTTCCATATAACTTAAATAAAGTAAAGAGAAAAATAGCAAATAGCACAATACTAATTTAAAAACAGTTATACAAAGACTCCAAAAAGATGGATTCCTACCAGATTATAAATTTGCATATGCAGGTAGTCTAATGCACCTGGTAAAGTTGGGGATCTTTAGTGAAGGCACATCATACAGATGATAACCTTAGAATCAGCAATGTACACTCAAACGTATAGGAAAAAGCACCAGATAGATTAATTTGGATTTGTTAAAAAAACAAACAAACCTGAAATCAGCATATAAAAATGATTTACAGTTCCAAAAATGATGGACTCCTACCAAATGTTAAGTCTACACATATGGGTAGACAGATGAGCATAAGTGTATAAAGTGGCGGGCATCCCCAGAGTTTTAATACCAATTTCCAGGTAGGGTGTGATATTCATCCCCCTCACTAATGCATTTGGAGTAGTCAATAATATTTGGAATTGTACATGTTTTTTATATGCTGATCATATGGGGGGTTATAAATCAAAATTACACTATTTGGTGCTTTTGCAATATGTTTGCGTATACTGTACATAGGAGAATCTAAGGTCAACTGTACCTTTACTAAGATCCTAACTTCACCAAGTGCATTAGTTTACCTGCAAGTGAAAGATTTGAGGTCTCGATCCACAATATGTGCCTTCATTAAAGAAATTGTTTATTCTTGAGGTAATAACAATTGGTTTATCATCATTCATGGTGAACTTTACCTGCTGCATATAAGGGACATATTGTATTTTACAGGGACATATTGCATTATACTTATTTGTTTATTAGCCCCTGTGTGCTTATTTGTGATCATTTGTTTAATGCATGTTCTTATCAATTTATATTGTCTATTTTATGTTTTTAAGTGTTATATTTTAAATTGGGTATGGTTTTGTTTGAAAGAGAATATATACAAGATATCAATGCAGACTTATCAATTCCAGATTCAAAATCAAGGCACACTCAGCAAAGGCATAATTTCTAAAGCTAGGATATTTGCTAAATGAACATTTTTAGGGGAGTGCTCTAGGATGTGTCCTACTTTTTGCCTCATGTCAATATTATGAGTATTGGTGATTACTGGTGATAACTATGGCTGGTTTTAATTTTCCACATTTTTCATTTTAAGTATTATACAGGGGGCTCAATCCAATTAGGTGCGAGTCTGTGAATGCGAGGTTGTTTATGAAACTCACAGACTTTGCACGATTGTGCATACCCGAGAAATGCAAAATCCAATTAGAAATGCCTATTCACAGATTCGCAACAAGGGTGTTCAAATTTTCTACAAAGTGTCACCTAGGAGAAGTGAATGAAAAAGTGGGAAGACCTTCCTGGACCCCAAGAAAGTTACAACTTTG
This sequence comes from Pseudophryne corroboree, assembly GCF_028390025.1. Lineage (NCBI taxonomy): Eukaryota > Metazoa > Chordata > Amphibia > Anura > Myobatrachidae > Pseudophryne > Pseudophryne corroboree. The sequence continues at coordinate 59,684,884 of NC_086454.1, read as the reverse complement.
TTAGGAGAATCATATTGAAGGCTGTTAGTGTGCATAAGGAAAGTACTGGATAAATGTGTCAAATGGCTGATTTGTGCATTTTATTTAAAGAATAAAAATTATAAAACGTAAAAGAATTGTATTTAATTGCAAATGAATACAAAATAATTAGAAAAAAGGCGATTCTGGGTTAATTTGAGGCCAATTTAAAACGGTTATTTTTTTAATTAAAAAAAAATGTAATTGAAATAAATATTTAGTTACATTTTGGTTGTATAAAAAAATTAAAAAGTTGATTTTGGGGTCATTTCAGGCCATTTTTTTTCAACTCCAATACTGACAAGTACATTGTTGCCTTTAGAACTGTAAATATATTGAGACTTTAATATCAAGTTTAAAGTTCTAAAGCCGACACGGTTATAAATGCTTTACTTCACATCACTAACATGTCGGTATGTTGTGTTTGACGTAACGCTGTCCCTTTGTCATTGCTTAACATTCTGAAATAAAAAAAGTACATGAATGGTAAATATGTATCAGGGAGACAACATTACATTCAAAATTATAATGAAATTATGAATAATGTGGCAATATTATTTTTTCTCCAAAAAATGTAAAATATATTTTTGTTTTATGGTTAATAAATATTTATTAGTTAAAGTGCCACAAATATTAATTCTGTAAAGTTGGCATAAACATATCTTTCATTTATTAGGAGGCAGCCATAAATCTCTTGGGTTATATTTACTAGTTGATTTGGGTCAATTTGTATTGATTTTTAATTGATTTTGTGTTTCATGGTCTAAACCACACATTTACTAACAGATGATTTAAAAAAAATGTCAAAATTAATCTGTTCGTGAATGTGGGATTTAGGGGTACAGTATATTTACTAACAGTCAATCTGGGTCGATTTTTAGTTGATGTTGATTCATGTTTGGTCAATTTTGTATTTTATAATAAATGTGTGAATGTGTGTAAATGTGTGATTTAGACCCCGAAACACCAAATTGATCAAACATCGACCAAAAATCAATCGAAAACAACCCAAATCAACTTTTAGTAAATATGCCCCCTGGTGTTTGTTGAATTTGAAAATTCTAGACACTTTTGCTTATTCATGGTCATGCAGTGTGGCATGTACTCTACCAAAGCTTTTACAAGCCAACTGCTTTGATAAAATTTAAACATATATTTCACACTTTCAAGTGAAAGACTTTTATATAAAATTTACAAACAAAGTTGACACATTTGGATATTTTAAATACACAATTTCCATACATATAAAGACAAGTTCAACACAATCAAGGGAGATTAGCTCATCTCTCCTTTTAAGAATCTAATTTATACAGATTAATTGAAGGAGATAATTATATGAAACGGTTTTATTAGCTATCATCTAAGTAGCTGCAGTAGTTGTCAACTTAGAGTAAAAGAAAATGGTATCTCTTAATTTAACTAATGGTTTGGAACTAGATTCTCTTCTGAATTCAATAAATAAAAGCCAGCATGAAACCTTATTGGATTTTGGATTAACTACAAGGAGAATGTAAACATGTCTAGTCATTAAGCATTATTCTGAGAAAAACATCAAATACATAAGAATGTAAATATGGCTAAGTTAAATGAATCATTAAATAAAAATGATAAACAATAAGTACATCTGTTCATTTACAAATAATGAAAATAATTAGGAATGTGCATCTGGACCATTTTGCACAGTCATTATCTAACTAAAGATTAATGAAGCATATGTTAATGAATTATCTGGCTGATTTGCACGAGAGTTCAAGTATTCTAATGGTGATCAATCTGGAATTGCGGAGAACACCGGTTCTCATGCTCGGTTCTCAGAACCTCACACAGTTCATGTTTTCCAGGTCACCTGTGGATTTTAAAATGTGACAGTTGGTGAAACACAGTGTACCTGCATTGTGACCTGGAAAACAAGAACTACGTGGGGTCCCGAGGACTGAGTTTGGGAAACCCCTGTCATAGAACATCATGCTGAATAATATTGCCCATTACATGTAATGTAAAATTTCAGGCTATGATTACTTTCTTTACATGTAAATAGTTATTGAGCTTATATTCCACAGTACAACAAAATATTATTTTTGAGTGAAGAAGCAATTTGTAATATTACAGTAATAGGAATTGTCTTTAACTTCTTAGTTTAGCTACAGCCCAAACTTACAATTTGGTGCTGGAGAAGGACAATTTATGCGCTGCGCCTGCCCCACCTCCAAACATGGGACATCATGATGGCACACTGATGGGGCGGGGCTCTCATCAGCAGGATGTACAGTACAGCAGAGCCCAAAGCCTCCTCAGAATACTCCGGATGACTTTACAGACTGCAGTGTACATGCCTGGAGCTTCCAACGGATGCTCACGTTTATCTCTGCAGCAGCGGTATAGGCTACAGGCTGCAATTCCGGTCATCCTACGAATGCAGTACTGTGGAGCAGCAATGGTGCTGACCCCAGCACCCTGCACACTGGCATGGTACCAATTGCAAACCCCTAGTTATGGACCTTGGCACTTACCTATTTTTTTCAATTATTATTATTATTTTTATTTTCTCTTTTAATCTCTATTTTTTTTAATCAAAAGAAAGATTAATGTAATCCTCTATACTCCTACCCTTCCTGTGGTAGTATCATGGGGAAAGGGAGTGTTCCACAAGCTTCCAACACATAGAGTTGCCCAGAACATAGAGTTGCCAATATGCACATATTTGCTTTTATGCAAAATTGCACGGATGTATGTGAATCTATAGGCTTGTGTAAATAGATAACATCATTATCTGTGCACATTTGCACCAGCCCTACTGATTTCCAGTTACTGAGAGTTAGCCTCTCCTTTTCAGGCACTTTATTGGAGACTAGTGAGGAGATATATCAAACCTTCTATAAAGTTGAGAAGTGAGCAACTCGAGAAATTGCCCATAGAAACCAATCAGCTTTAATCTATCATTTTATAGGATGTATTTGATACATGATCGTTAGATGCTGATTAGTTGCTATGGGCAACTTCTCCACTAGCCAACTTTGCCACTCTTTAGAAAGTTTAATACATTTCCCACTTGGGATCAAAGTGACTGGGTACCAATGAACGGCAGCAATTTTAGTTGGAATAACCCCCCACATTTAATGTATTCTAGGCTCTTAGTGGTTCACAACAATTAACGTAACAATTCTACTAAAAAGTAAAAATATATATTTACATGTACTATAAGGGATACAAACATACAAAAATGAAGTAATAGTATCAGCTCTAGCCTCATAGTCTCCCTCATAGTGATTTACATTTCACACAATACAGGTATAGTGTTCTATTTTTATGCAATGACTGCACCAGACAAATGATTTATGTGAAAAAGGCAGAGGAGCTTTGGATAGCAAAAAGGGAACAATTCTGGTATAATCGAAACGGGATGCGGTTATGTGACAGGCGGTTTGGAGACCACTGCTCACTATACCGACGCCAGAATCCCACCCATTGAAAAGCCTGACAGTCGGCATGCCGACTGACAGAGACTATTCAAACCCTTGGGTGTTCACAACACCTATATAGTGGGAACAGAACCTGTGGAGAGAGCAGCGAGCCACCGAGTCCGCAAGGGGCTTCACTGCACTTGCCCCCACCCTTCCCCACCAGCAATCTAATCACTGGGATCCCGGCGTTGGTATGGTCACCCATACCCAACCAATCGAAAAACACATGGAAGCCTTATATCTAAGGATTCAAAATCATTGAACTATGTGGTTCCAACTGTCATGTAACAGACTCTGGGGTGAAGATATTAAGGGGCATTATGCGAAAAAATGGTAACTGCCCACGTTAGATGAGGGAGTTACTGTTTCCTTAGCGTATTATTGCAGAATCTGATGTTAAATGTCGAGTGTCAAGTAGTTGGGGCAATACACGTTTAGCTATGTATGAAATTCAGTTCATCTGACAGGTCTGACTGGCATTGAAGCATCCTTATGTTATTGCAGACCTGGACGGCTCTTCTCTACAGGACAGCCTGTCTTGTCTCCCAAGCGATCACTATAAAAAACACAGCAGCTTTTAAAACAGATTAGTATAGTGGTGCCATTCCCCATTTCTGTGCCTCCACACTGCAGGGCTCAGTGTCCTTACATATTAACCACACATGCGCTACCTCTGAGCCCCAGGGCTCGCTGTGAGTAAGAGTGGCGGTGCATATAAACTACTAGTGTGGCCACTGAAAAGGAACGCTGACATAGGAGGACACGTACCACCAGAGTGGTAAAATAACGCACTCCCATATCAGATGCTGGCTGGTTAATACATGTTGTTGAAGTGGGAACCTGATTCACTGCAATAATGCCTCCCTCCTAGTGGACCCAATGTTGTTGCTTCATCTGCTTCTGCTGGCCACTACAGAAAACATAAGCATATTGAATCCAGTTAGCTGCTGGTGATTTGGGCCTATTCTTGGCTTTGAATCCAGGAATTGGCCCATAGGCTTTGGGCCTATTCCTGTATTTGACCAGCTGACTTTAGTTTATCCTAATCACATAGGGACTAGCTTCCACCTGGCCAAATTCACTAATGACTGATCATAGCGCCCTGCTTATACCCCTTACTTACATCTGCTCATTGCCAGTACAACTTATCAATTACCAGGTACTGGTTCCAGTATCAGCAGCTTTGCTTCCTGGTTCCTGGTTGGATTGCTGAACCTGCTGTCTGGTGAACCTTCCATAGTTCACACTCAAGCTCTCAGCTCATCAGTTCCTGTTCTCTGCTTTAGTTTCTCTAATATTATTTCTGCCTGAAACCCTGAGCAGCTACCACACTGCTAATTGTCTCCAGCTTGAATAAACTGTGCAATTAACCACTGCTGTTCTGTGCAGCTCCAGTATGATAATCATTCTTACAGCCAGTACCTGCATGCACTATTATTCAGTCTGCAGAGTGAACATCCATTGCCTTTGTGCATTACCACTCTTAACCTACAGAATGTATAATCTATAAAAGTGTGTGAATACCATCCATCATCAGCAGGGTTCCTAACCTTACTATTGTGCACATTTACTTCACCAGCAGAACCTACTTCAGTACATCTGATTCCAAGGTCTTTCAGTAAGTGTCAGCTTTCATTGCAGGGCAGGATACTAGTAACTCTGTTTATTGCACCATTTTGACTTTCATTCCTGATCAGTTCTGATACTCCAATTTAGCTCCTGTGACATTCTGAAGTGTCATTCTCTAAGACCACCTACCTTCACTCACTCCAGCCCCAACCAGTCTTGTCCAGTAGCCTGTGTCCAGAGCCCAAACAAAACACAGATCCTGACACCAACATATACTCTTCAGCCGGATGCACATTACATTAATATGGATTGCGCCCAATGGGATGATCGATGTAAAGATACATCGGTTGCCTTTTACAAACAGAATAATATAGCATGCAAACGTGGTATATCAATAAGTGCCAGCATTCAGGAGCATGCTGTCATCTGCCGTGTCATCAAATCTGACATGTAGAACATCAGATTTGATGACGTCGCTGATGACCAATGAAAGCATGCAATTGAGGGTACACACCAGATGATGTGGATGATCTGTCACACCAATACACGATGTACCCACCCTGCCCCTCTTCATCTAGTTGGCTCAAGATTCCTGTATGAACATGATGGTATAAGTGACTATCTTGCCTTCCTTTCTGGAAGCTCTTGGCCATACATGGAGATTAAATATTTCCAATTTTTCTTCAACTATTATCCCAAGCACACCTTTAGTTATACTTCAAGTTTTGAGAATTTTTTTTTTTCTAACTTAATAAAGATCTTCCACCATGACATGTAATTTCGCAGCTAACAGCCACAGAACTGCACAGGAGAATTGAAACTAAAATTAGATTTCCAACTGAATCAGTGAGCAAAGACAGCTTTACTGCAATTATTCTTTTTTTTCCCGTTTAAATCGGATAGATGATAAAACAAAAAAGAATTACTCCTTTCAGAGCAACAAAGGCTCATATGTTCCCCATCCCATGATTATAAGTAGAGTTTTAATGATGCATTCAGCTAATAATATATATGCATACTGAATTAAATTTTTTAGTTAATAGCTCTGTGGGTTAGGTGTAGTGTGTGGATTAAAATGTACTATTAACTAGGAACAGATAGTTTACACCAGAAAGCCAGTATCAGTATCACTATTGTATGTTTTAACAGTAAGATTGTACTTATTTTTTTTAAGTTATAATAGACACAGGTGTTGCTTGCAAATGTCTAAAAATATGGAACGACAAATTTGAGGTTTGTTTGCCAAATGTGATTGACTTATTGTGACAGTTCTCTAATTTTTTGAAAGTGACATGCTGTTTTTCTCTTGGCAATCCTTTAGCGCTTAATTATATGCAAATGTTTGTAGTGGAGTGCATTATATACATAGTGCAGGTGCTTTTAAAGAACGGTAATTGTAAATCACAGCACGAGTCACTAATAGTAGTGCGGTCCGTTTTTATTTCTTTGTTTCTACATTTTTATTGTTTAGATACCTTAATTCATGAGACATTTCAGCTATTTCACTTGTATATTACAGTACTTTAAAATATTCTGCTATTTATTTTATGGGATTGACTATACACACACAATTATATGTTATAACATATAATGGACTCAAGTAATAAAGTATAAAGTTATTAAGTGTTTAATCTGTTTTATCTCTCACTGTCATGCCTCTCTTCCTTCTCCTCCTCCAACCTCTACTCTGTCTAAATTATACTCTCAACACCGCTCTCTCTCTCTCTCTCTCTCTCTCTCTCTCTCTTTCTCTCTCTCTTTTTTGTTATATCTGATTCTTTAAAAAGTACAAAAGTTTAGGTGTCCAGAAACCCAGAGGAACTAGTCAGACCTTCGGTTTCATAGTCTAACTTGTTCCAGATATGTCAAAGCTAATTGGTGACTAGATGCTCTGGGCTATTGCACATTCACAAAGGACATCTATTGATCAAAGGCTCAGGTCTTGCTCAGATGAAAGGAACTCTTGAGCGCTTCTCTGCCCAAAATGATAAATCTCTGGCATTGAAAATCCAACATGTACTTGATTGTTCTTATAGAAGGAAATGTAAACTATACTGGATATTTTCTCTCTTGATAGTAATACGTAAGGTCCTTCAAATGCTGTTAAAAATGAATACATATTTGTTACTAATACTAGGTGTACAGGTAAACATGTCTGGAATATTGTTATAACTTGTGAAACACAGTGGTGTTGCTGATCTCCAGGTAAGGCAGCTAGCACATACTTTATATTACATGCAACATTACATGTATGTTTATATGTGCTGACTGGCTCCCTCCTGTAATGTGTGGTCAGCACTGCAGTCAGAGGCAAGAACAGTCACTGGAAACTAGTATTTCCTTAACTATTTAATTGATTAATTATTATTTATAAACATTCCTCAGAAATGTTCTTTTTAAATTATTTAATTAAGTCAAGAATAAATATTTTTCAAATATTTTAATTTAAAAAAAAACCCCAGGAGTGTCTATCACCAACCTGGGGGAAAGTGTATCAGACTCCTCTATAAATTGAGGACACTGACTAGAATTCTAATTGTAAAGGGCAATAAAGAGAAGCAGCCTGCAATTAACTATCCCCTTAGAAAGTAAGTAAATACGTGTCGATGAATTGTCGTTTAAGGATTTGGCTCTAGACCCAAACCCGAAAAATAAATGATAGGATAACATAATATGGACACTTCTTTGTACATTCATAGTTGGTCACCTTAACTACTGAGAATCTTTGTATGTAAAGAAGAAAAAACACAATATAGGGCAGTGGTTTCCAAACTTATTTGAATCACGGCGCCCTAGAATATCAGAATGTTTTTCACGGCACCCCTAGGCCAAAATTTCTAATTGAGAAATTTTGAAAGAAATATTACATTAAGTAGATCGCGTTTATATGTCATCCTTAGGGTCAGTTGTGTGGTAAGGGACAAGATTTGCTTCAGTTTGGCCACATATTTTATGACTGGCAGCCACCAGCACTGGTTTTGCCTATTATACTTTAGACAAAGATTTTGAATAGTAACTTGCGCCCTAGCTTCAGCTCGGCAGATCAACAAAAGGAGCACCACTCCTCTTTAAATACAATAGAAACAGAAAGAGGCGATCTCCCAGCGATGCTATATATAGACTCCAGATCCGTAAATGTTCCTGTTTCTCAAACACAGAACACAACATACAGTATATCCGTTAACTGGTAATGATAATTTCCACAGGAATTCCAACGTCACTTTTCTCAGTGACTGACCTGTATTAAATAGGATGCATTCACATAAAGGTTTCTTTCATATTTCATATAAACGACAGCCCACGGCTTATCTACACCAGGCTTACCTTTAGGATAAGCCCTATATGCACTGAAAGGTTTCTTTTCCAGTTCTCATTCGTGTTGGAAACGTTGTTATCTCCAATCAAATCGCTCCAAAATGACAGCAAATGGTGAAAAAAATGTCTTTATTCAAACAAACCCACCGATGATGTGGGAATAAAATCAAAGACAAGTAAAAATAAAAAATAAATAAATAAAAATTATCCGAAACGCGTTGGTGTTCCACAGGAGGACCCTGGGCTGTACTTCTTTACGGTGGTTGGCAATAATCTTTGGGTAACTTTTTGCTCTCTTTATAACCCCTTTGAATTGGGAGTGTATACCCTGTCCTTCCTACCGGTACCATTGGAAGTGGCCCCCACTGCATTTAGGGTACCTCTTGTGGTGTTTTATTTATTTTTTATTTTTACTTGTCTTTGATTTTATTCCCACATCATCAGTGGGTTTGTTTGAATAAAGACATTTTTTTCACCATTTGCTGTCATTTTGGAGCGATTTGATTGGAGATAACAACGTTTCCAACACGAATGAGAACTGGAAAAGAAACCTTTCAGTGCATATAGGGCTTATCCTAAAGGTAAGCCTGGTGTAGATAAGCCGTGGGCTGTCGTTTATGTGAAATATGAAAGAAACCTTTATGTGAATGCATCCTATTTAATACAGGTCAGTCACTGAGAAAAGTGACGTTGGAATTCCTGTGGAAATTATCATTACCAGTTAACGGATATACTGTATGTTGTGTTCTGTGTTTGAGAAACAGGAACATTTACGGATCTGGAGTCTATATATAGCATCGCTGGGAGATCGCCTCTTTCTGTTTCTATTGCCTATTATACTGGCCGTGAATAATTTGAATTGGTCCTGGACCACCAACCCAGGGCACCCCTGCAAGTGTCCCGAGGCACCCCAGGGAGCACACGGCAGAACCTCTGATGTAGCGGGTAATTCAGAGTTGATTACAGCAGCAAATTTGTTAGCAGTTGGGCAAAACCATAACATTTGCAGAGAGAGTTAGATTTGGTGTGTTTTTTTTTTTGTTTCTGTGCAGAGTAAATACTGGCTGCCTTATTTTTACACTGCAATTTACATTTCTGTTTGAACACACCTCACCCAAATCTAACTCTCTCTGCACGTTACATGTGCCCCACCTGCAGTGCAGCATGGTTTTGCCCAACTGCTAACAAATTTGCTGCTGCGATCAACTCTGAATTAGGCCCATAGTAATAAACCACAAAGCAAGTCAATTGTACGGTTATGACAGGGGAACGTGGTATTCAAATGAAACAGGACACTGAAAACGGGAATTTAGATTAACACCTTATTTTAAATTTGCTGAAATAAGCATGAAGATACACACTTGTTCACCATCTAGGAAGACACCTTCACAAACTAGTAGTGCAACATACATGAAAAGGCACATTATAGTATATATAATCCTCTCTGACCTGGCTGCTGCAAAGGGTACTTCAAGTATGATACTGTATCTGTATACCAAGGGATGACTTTACCACTGATTACATTTACATTATAATCTAGGAAAGGGACACTCACACATCTTTAAAATGTAATATAAGAAGTGGTAATTGTATTATACTGGATATCTTCTGTGTCGCAAGATCCAGTAGGTGCAAGGTTATTATGCAAACATAGAATAACATAATATCACATACAGCTGTGTCCTTATCCTGTTCATCTAGCCTCGATAGAGTACATCACACTGCGGAAGATGCCTTTGCTAAAATTGAATCTTAATTGCAATAAGATAAAACTAGGATATACTGGGAGACTATCTTCATGGCATTCACGCTAATAATGGTTAATATGTTATACTCTCAAAAATACGTGTATATCTGTTGTACACATATAGCTTGGTGCTGCAGAGTGACGATTTAGGTTATCCAAATAATCGAATCAGCCACTCTGTGACACCATCTGTCCAGCAGTATCTCCACTGAACATGGGAAGTCTCTGATCCATATTCTCCCTGGCAGTCATTGTCAGTTCCTCTTGTCAGCGCCGTGATGCAGCTGAGCATTCTTCCTCTCCAGTACCCACTTACTCCTCCCTCCAGATGACACTCAGGTCCTCTGTATAGGAGGGTACATGACACTGATCACAGCTGGGGAACCGCTCATCTCCCCCAACAGTCCATCAGAGAGGTACCAGATTTATGATCAGCACAGCTGCATTATCTAGCCTAATGTGCCTAATGTGCAACTTCTCCGCAGGCTCACTTCTCCACTCTTTTCACTGCTTCATGAATAGACCCCAGAGTGCTGTATTTTACCATTGTGTTTTATCATAATTGATTGCTGACTCGTGGGTATAACCCCATGCAACCATTTGAGCTAGTGCTGTGCAATGGTCGCATCAGCCTTTACTTTTCTACAAAACACCCATTTTCTTTCAACAGTCTTTTGATGAATTGGCCTTTGGACCATGATCCATGTGTCATCATCACTAAGTGATTCCATTTCTCTGTTTATGGCAGATTTCCTTTCAGTCCAGTTGCTTCTTGACTTTGCCACTTAAATATCTAATGGTTCAATTTGCAAATGACTCATCATATCCTCTGGGTAGATTGCCAATGTTTGATCTAGCAGATGGTTTTTGCTGTGGTTGAACTTCTGGCAGTCTATGGTTCAGATTTATCTCAGCTACTGGCATGTCCAATGACATTTGCTCTGCAACCTCTGTAATTGTATTCCACAATCTGTAGCCTTTACTCTCATGACAGTAACTGATCATTCTGTACTATATTGATTTTGAATCCCGCATGTGTATTCTTTCTTTTGGTATATGGACCTGTCTTTTAAAAATGTAAACATTTATAACACGAACTTAAATTTTATAACATATTTTATGATTGGAAGCCACAAGCACTAGTTTTGCCTATCACATTTACCATAAAAAAATCTGAATTGGTATACCACCAACTCAGCGCATCCCTGTAAATTCCCTGAGGCACCTCAGGGTGCCATATCAACCAGTTTGGGAATTAATGCTCTAGTATTAAATTTTGAAGCATGGAAGTTGCTATTTTTTCATCATCTATTTACACAAAGATGCAGTTATGGGCATAAGTGGTGCAATACACATGCTAGTGATAATATTAGGCATCTGAAGTTAGATTTTGCAATCTTCATTTATCAGTAATATGGATTTGGCATATGGAAGATCAACCTGGACCCGCCCTACTATACTTAGCCTGAGCTGACACTGAATATTCCTTTCCTAGTCTGCCCAGCTCCCATTTTGGAGGGAATGTGGTTTTGCATGAAAAGTTTCACTGCAGATGACAGAGATAGGATAAGTCATAGCATATGATTATATAGATATTTATTTAATTTAACACAGTACACTATCATCATCATCATAATTTTATTTATTTAGCACTTTTTCTCCAACAGAACTCAAGGCACTTTACAGATATCAAAATAATGCACATAGGCCCTCATTCCGAGTTGTTCGCTCGGTAATTTTCTTTGCATCGCAGCGATTTTCCGCTAATTGCGCATGTGCAATGTTCGCACTGCGACTGCGTTAAGTAAATTTGCTAAGAAGTTTGGTATTTTACTCACGGCATTACGAGGTTTTTTCTTCGTTCTGGTGATCGTAATGTGATTGACAGGAAGTGGGTGTTTCTGGGCGGAAACTGGCCGTTTTATGGGAGTGTGTGAAAAAACGCTGCCATTTCTGGGAAAAACGTGGGAGTGGCTGGAGAAACGGGGGCGTGTCTGGGCGAATGCTGGGTGTGTTTGTGACGTCAAACCAGGAACGAAACTGACTGAACTGATCGCAGTGGCAGAGTAAGTATCGAGCTACTCAGAAACTGCTAAGAATTTTCTATTCGCAATTTTGAGAATCTTTCCTTTGCAATTTTGCTAAGCTAAGATTCACTCCCAGTAGGCGGCGGCTTTGCGTGTGCAATGCTGCTAAAAGCAGCTTGCGAGCGAACAACTCGGAATGAGGGCCATAATACAGAAGATTTAAGTAATACAGCAATTGACAAGTCACACAGACATAAAAAGGAAACTTTGAGTGCACAGTAAGCTTAATGCAGGATTGATGTATGCATTTTGGGCAATAACATCCATGGTTTGTGTATCCCATCCTCACAAGAAGCCAGGTGAGGCAGCCATCTTAGGCACACTGGTAAGATTTCTCTAGGTGGGATAGAATATCCCTAGAAGAGATGACACAAAATGGGGTGATTGCAGCATCCTAACGCTCAGAGTAGGGTCCCATAAAAATTGTCTGGTCCATGTATTTTTTATCCCATCCACAAGCATACCAGATAAGGCAGCCATGCTGGGTGCACTACAAAGGTTACACTGTGGGAGGTGAGCCATACAAGGGCCCAATGCATATATGTAGTAGTATGATATACCCTGTATGGAAAGATACATGTGAAGAACATCCTGCCCATTGAGCAACCATCTGAGGCAAGCATCTAGGTCACAACTGTCAGGATGTGCAATCAGTGGAGGTACACATTACAGGAATAGCACACAGTGAGGTGGAAGTACACTGTTAGAAATAAAAAAGCACATGGTAAGAAAACATTTGCAAGTAACCAATGGAAGGAGGAAAATTGTAACAACTTTATTTTGATAAAATAATAAATGTCCAGGTCTTATGGGAGCAGTACGGGTGGGTATGAGAATGTGGGAAGCAAACTCAAGTCCAATGGAAATGTCTCTACTGAGCCTGGTGCTCTCTCCCCACAGGTCCCTGCTCACCTTGCGGGGTAGGCCCAGGTCCAGTCCAAATGTTCTCAGCTTGAGAGAAGGTCCTGGTGTTCTCCTGGCAGTGGTGAGTAGATGACACATAATGACCCTGAGTTTTGTAGTTGTAGCACAGTCCTAGTGTAGTAATGTTGTTTTGTTGTTTGTTTACCTACTGTTTTCCTTTGGTTAATCTCCAGTATAAAGCTGCTATTGATTTTAAGCTGACACTTTACAACTATACACCCTAGCTTCCTAAAGGACTGGTGACGTAACTTATACTGACAGAAATGTGTTCATCCTGAATTACTACCTCACACACCAGCCCTGCACCAGCAAAAGGTGTTAATCAAGTCTAACAAATTGCAGGTCAGTAAACCACACTTAATTATTATAAGTTATTGACATACAGTAATACATATATAACAACTTTCTAAAGTTTTAACTATACAACGTAAAAGCTTTAAAAAACATAGATCACTTGAATCCAATAAAAGTAGAAGTTGATCAAATTACCAAGTAATACTTCAGTACAAGCAATTGATATAGTCTGTAATCAGAGCTGATTTAATCCTTGGGGGAGGGGGGGGGGCACTTAGAACAGGGGGGCCCTAGTGGAGGGGGAGGGTATATATTAGATTGTACATACCTTTCAACATGACCCATTCAAGGAGGGACAAAATGCTCTCTAACTGGACTTCCCTTTTAATATATGATTGGCATCACATGTGTTGAACTATTTAATTGATAAAAAAAGGTATTTAAAAAAATGATTACAATTATACATTAAGAGGGAAGTCCAGGTAGAGAGCATTTGCCCCTCCTGGAATTGGTCATGTTGGGATGTATGGATTGTGTATATTAAGTATAAACCAATGGTGTTTATTCGATTTAAACTAATAGTTTAATATGGCCTGGGTACTGTTTATATCTCCACCTAATACAGAGACAACTATTTTATAATGTTTTCCTGTAGTGGAACAAAGACAACTTAAGCTTAACATACACATAGAAAAATAAAATCTAGAATTTATCTTGCAAAAATGCAATAATGGCAGCCTCTGTGCTACTTACAGACTGGGGCAGGACTCAGGAGGATGCTCTCTGTGTGTATCTTTCTAGACATGAATGCTTTCATTAGATAACAGGTTACACAGGACCCTGACACCCTGGTGGGAGAAGAAGCTTGGATCCCTGGGTCACTTACAGCTCTCTCCCCTCTGCTATGTCTCCTTAGGTCAGGAAGCACTGTGGTATCTCTTGAAACCTGACACTCCTGTGTCTATGCCTGCAATGCATACTCTGCTGCTCACATTCTGGCAGCCTGGTTCTGCTGCTGCACAAGAGGGAGAGCTAGCGATGTCAGTATGCTCTGGTTGGGAGGCCCCTTGACAGAGGAGGGGCCCAGGGTACAGTATGCCCTGCACCCCCCCCCCCTTAATCTGGTTATGTCTGCAATAGTGATCTGAATAGTTTTACCTAGTAATACTATAGTAGAAGCAGTGAGATAGTCTGCAATAGTGATCTGAATAGATTTACCTAGTAATATATCAGTACAAGCTTTTGAGATACTCTGGAATAGTGATCTGAATAGATTTACTTCAGTACACGCAGTGGAGATAGTCTGCAATAATGATCTGAATACAGTTACCTAGTAATATATTAGTACAAGTTTTTGAGATACTCTGCAATAGTGATCTGAATAGATTTACTTAGTAATACATCAGTACAAGCTTTTGAGATACTCTGCAATAGTGATCTGAATAGATTTACTTAGTAATACATCAGTACAAGCAGTGGAGATACTCTGCAATAGTGATCTAAATAGAGTTACTTAGTAATACATCAGTACAAGCATTTGAGATACTCTGCAATAGTGATATGAATAGATTTACCTATGGATGAAAAGAAGATAGGAGGAGTCAATCACAATAGATATCAGCTGAAGATAAAACTAATGACACGCCAATATAATGCTGCTATTGATTTTCAGCTGACAGTTTATAGCTAGACACTTCATATACTAGACACCCTAGCATCCTAAAGGACTGGCGTCCTAACATTTACTATTGATTTTACAGATGGAATACTTGTATAATTAACAATTCAGCTAAATAGTGTATTTTACGTGAATGTCTACAATTTAATGCACATTTTAATGGTGTTTGTTCCAACATCACTCTGCAATTGATGAATATGCATTAATTGAAGGACTTCTTTATCATGAACCATTCTTGAGTGCCTTCATAAGTCATTACAAAAACAGGCTAGATGAGACAGGTATGATCATTATGTGAGTATGCTTTAATATACAGTACACAGTCCCAGTAATAATTTGCTACAGCTCTTTATCAACTGATTGATGAGATCACTCATCCTTACAGAGAGATTGCAATATACGTCTAAAACATTTCAGCTGCTTTTATTGAATGATTTTTATAAGCATCATTAGGAGTTTACACCTTAACGTCTGTAGAAATGTATTAGTGCCATCTGCTTCCCTCATATTGCTAAAGTTAGTCATTCTGAGTTTTATGGAAAACAATCTCAGCCATATTCGTCACAGTTGCATGTGACAAGCAGGCTCTTTTCCTTTCTGCTTGATTTTACAGTTTTACCTAAAATGAATGTGTGCTATACATCGCAAAACACTACATCCCATAAGAGAAAACAATACACCCACACATTATCTGAGTTCCAAAGCTCATTGATGTATATATTTGTTATTAAAAGGATATGTATACAATATATCACAATGTACAGTATATATATAGTTACATGGTTACAATTTACTCAGGAAGCAGTTATTACAAACTAATTCAAATACAGACACGGCCAGCAATACATCACCATCTCCCTCAATGCACTTTATAATCACTTCAGTTCCACCATCTTTAGCTGTGCCTCAACACCAGCTAACATCAGCAAAATATTACCAACAATCCATCTCACTCAGGACCCAGGGGAAAAACAGAAGCCTTCTGTGTGTCTCCTCAGCTATACACTCAGGCTATTGGGGGTATATAGATCTCTTGCTATTGGTCTAGGGGAGGGAACTTTCTCATTCATGATGAGTCAATGGTCAGTTCATATGCAAGAAACGTCCAGCCTTGATGGTGTAATTACAAGAGATAGCCACTGGTACCAAGCTGGAGGCATGCTGTCTTCCAGGAAATTCATTGTTCTAATAAGAGTGACTTTAGCTTTCATACATTTAATCATATCTACTAATGGCAATGTGCTACAACTTCATAACAGGCATCAATTTGATACACACATTAATCTGGTTACTTTGACACCAAGCACGACATGCCCATCTTGCTCCGCTCCAATAATACACATACATGACGTTACTCCATTATATAATTTAAAACCTTATGATGTCTGGTGCTTGGTATGTTCAATTTATGTGCTGTATGAAATATGTGTTGAATATATCTTGAGTTGAGTTTGAGTTGAGTTGAGTTTAGTTTATTATCATTAGATATTCACATGTGAACAACAATAAGATTTCCGAATGAAAAAAAACAGATATCACAAGAATACAAATGCCAATAAAACACCATAAAATATTTTAAAACCCATAAGAACACAAGTGGACACGTAAGCAGGTACAACTCCTATCTACCCTCAAAACCGTTTAACATTCTAATTGCTTTAGGAAAAAAACTACATTTCAGTCTACTAGTCTTACACAACAAAGACCTATAACGTAACTTAGAAGGAAGCAGGGTAAATACCCTGTAATTAGGATGAGTTTCATCACTCAGTATACTCCTGGCCTTATTAAGGAGCCTCTTTTCATAAATGGTCTGGATATTTGGCAATGGTAAACCGACTATTCTTTCGGCAGTTTTAACAATTCTATCAAGCGATTTACGCTCTGCTACGTTACAATTTCCATACCAAACGGAAATACCGTAAGTAAGCACACTCTCAATAGTTCAAGAGTAAAAGTTGACTAAAATTGGCTCAGATATTCCTGCAGAACGCAGTTTCCTTAAAAAATATAACCGTTGTTGAGCTTTATTTATGGCATTGTCAATATGGCAATACCATGACAAATCATTCGATATGATCATACCCAAAAATTTAAAGGATATCACTGTCTCGACCTCTTGCTTGTCCAGAACCAAAGGACTGTAAGTGTACCGATGGGTTGTCCTAAAGTCCAAGATCATCTCTTTTGTCTTTGTAACGTTAAGGATTAGATGATTATCCTGGCTCCATTTCTCTAGCCTACTTACTTCAAATATAAATTCTGAGTCATCGTTCCCACTAATAAGCCCTATAATGGCAATGTCATCCGCAAATTTAAGTATGTGCACCTTATCTGATTTAGAAACACAATCGTGGGTGAACAAGGAATAAAGTAACGGACTCAGCACACATCCCTGTGGCACGCCTGTGCTAATCGTTACCTCGTTTGTAATTTTATTGTTGATCTTGACTGCCTGAGGCCTATTGGTTAAGAAGTCAAAGATCCATCTGCAGACAAAACTGTCCACACCTAACTGGGTCAATTTGTTAATTAGAGAAATGGGAACAACAGTGTTAAACGGTGTTAATCTTTGTGGCATGTCTGTGTAAATGCATATGTTACCATATATTGCGGTGCGCGCTGTGCATATTGGCAAGTATAGCGACTCATAATGTTTGGAGTCTGTATGTTCTCTCTATGTAATATTTTTGATTTTGACACCACATTCAAAACTTGAAAAAAAATATGTCATTTTTGATTTTCACGGTTGTACATATAAATGAGTGTTAAAAATTCTATAGAGATTTTTCTTGGCATTACACAAGGAGCACCGAGAGCAGATACGGTAAAAAGTGACAGTACCATATTTGCAGTTTATGAAATTTTACACACTGGATGTGCAATCCAAATTTTGGTCAGTTTGGGCATTATCATTCACGCAACAGAAGCCACACATTAGTAATGACGTCATTATGTCAACCCCTTTTTATCCCCTTAGGGGAGGTTTGTTAAAATTCTAATTATATAATTTTCTTATTTTTCACCTGAAGAATACCTATGTTAAATATCAGCCTCCTAACATCGGGAAGTAAGAGAAACTATTGATGAGTCAGTCAGTTAATGAGTGAGAGATACCGTAAAAAGTGACAGGACCATTTTTTTTAGTTTATTAAATTGTACACACTGGAGGTGCAATCCAAATTTTGATCAGATTGTCCATTTGGGCGTTTGCATTCATGCAACGCAAGCCACATATCAGCAATGGTGTCATTATTTCAACCCCCTTTTAATCCCTTTAGGGGAGTTTTATTAGAATTCTAATTACGTGGTTTTCCTATTTACCACCTGAAGAATACCTATGTTAGATTTCAGCTTCCTAACATATCAGGAAGTAAAGAATCAGTGATGAGTGAGTAAGTGAGGGCTTTTGCAAATATACTGTATATATATATATATATATATATATATATATATAGTTTTATTGTTTGTACTATTTGGTGTACCTTACTCTAGTGTGCTTTGTTCACCTGGATCTATAAGCCCTGTGACCTCATGCAATTTGAACCGAGCTGCAAGTTCAAAAATAGAAAAAATATATATATTTGGTTCTATTGTTTGGTGTGCTTTACCCTAGTGTGCTTTGTTCATGGGCAGCCATGAGACTCCACACAGTATGAACCAAGATGAAAGTTCAAAAACAGAAAAAATATAGATCTTTTCTTTGTATTGTTTTGTGTGCTTTATCTTAGTACCCTTTATTCAAAGCCCTAAGACTCCATGCAGTTTGAACCAAGCTGTGAGTTCAACAAAGGAAATGAAAACATAATATAGATCTATTGTTTGTACTGTTCTGTGCACTGTACCCCAATACACTGTGGCAATGTTTCATAGATGTGCTATAAACTGCCTTGTGTTTGTGCCACTGCTCTGTTGCTTAGTAACCAGCCAGATCACTGCAGTCTTTGTCCTAAAGCTGATAAAAACAAAATTGTGAAATGTGAGAGGGTCAAAATTGACTGGAAATGAATGTTATTGAGGTTAATAATGTAAGAACACATAAAAGCCCCAATTTAGGTGTTTTTAGCTTTTTTTTCAGATCTAAATCCAAAACTAGACAATGAATCAGAGGCAAATCCAAATCCGGCAAAAATGATCTGGCGCTCATATCAAATACAAAGGAACAGTCCTGTGAAGGAACAGTCGGTTGGGCAGCTCATACTGTACACTGCTAATTGTGGCCGACCAATATTGAATCGATTGGACATGCTAGTTCAACTGACCAATAATTACCAATCATTTGCGCAAATAAACTGTACAATTTGCTGGCCAATCCACCGATAATTGGTGATTTGGCCAGATAATTTTATCATGTATGCCCAGCATTAATTATAAAATAGTAAATTACAGAAGCAATTGTATTTTTTTTAAACTTTAGATTATTGTAAATATTAAATGAAAATACATAATTGTAATTGTACTTTATAGATTATTTCACTTGACATTAAAAGATAAATTTAAAATATATATAGTACATCCCCCTCACAGGCACTGCAAAATCTAATAATTCACACTCTAGAACCTCTATACAATCCCTGCATTGTTTTCCCCATAGGAGGACAGTGTAACAGAAATATTAATTAAAGTTGAAACAAGAATGAATAGGTTTTGTTTGGAAGATAATATAACCAGTGTTTACCTATTCTGAGCATGCACTTTATCTAATTAAAAGTTAGATGAAGGAGCACTGAAGTAGACCACTGCATAAAAATATAGGTTTCACATTTACATAAATTACAATGCTTTAAAGAAAATGTCTATTGTTTATTTACCATAATTGCAATTTGTGCAAATGTGTAAGCAATCAAATAAACTATTCACAAAATCACTGGTGCTTGACTTGGCATTAAGTTTGGCAAAACTAATTAGATATGCATTTTTATGTTACTTCAAAATATTTAACTGTAATGTAGTGTGCGGTTTTATTTTCTTTTTAAATCTTTTTTAATTGACATATTAAAGTGGTGGCTTGGATGACAAACTTGGAGGTACAGTATGTTTCAATTTTAGGATTAACTTATGTCAAGCTTAACAATGTGTCTGTTTACTTCTAAAATTGAAGTATCTGTCTGGTTTAAACAAACAATAGAAATGATTGTGTGTACATACTGTGGGAACTACAGAAATGCAATTATTAAAATTATAGATTAACCTAAACCATTTGATTTAGTATATTATTAAGCAAGGTGTGTTACCTTGTTTTACCTTTAAGTCTTTCGACCTTACAGTTCTTGGGCCTAATTCAGACCTGATTGCTGTTGTGCAAATTTGTAAGGTGGACGATTATCGATCGACTGCGCATGCATACGGATAGTAATGTGCATGCGCGAGGCCAAACTGTGAAATAAATCAGCATCTTTATTGATTGCTAGGTGTACGCAGGTTGATTGACAAGAAGCAGATGTTTGGGGGTGGTAACTGGCCATTTTCTGGGACTGCCAGGACGAATGCAGGTGTTCTCAATCATTTTCTGGGAGGGTGTATGACGTCAGCTCCAGCCCGATCAGCCTGTTTCTTTCACACTGTAGGAGTAAGTCCTGGGCTATACACAGACTGCGCAGACTGGAAAAAACATTTGATGGTGAGTGAGTTTTGATTTGCAGCTGACCGGCGTTTGCAAAGCTTTTCTTAAGGCGTACGCAAAGTTGCACGGGGCGGATTTTCACTCTGTTTGGGTGGCGACTATCCGATCTCAATCCTCTGCAAATTTGCAGAGGAGCAATCAGATCTGAATTTGGCCCCTTGTCCTCTTGCAGGCAATGTTATAATAATGCTGCCTGTGATTGTTATAAGGTCATATTCTGTTCAACAAATTGTGACATACTGTATCACAACTAAACTCACTGTAAGTAGAGATGTGCGCCAGACCATTTGGGCTGGATTTACTTTGATTCGTCATCCGATTTGGATTTGCCAAACTGCCATGACTTGTTTTTTTTATTGACCAAAAAGCTAAATTCACATACTGTAATTTGGGCTTTTTTTTGTTCCTAGAGTAATATTAACCTCAATAACAGTAACTTCCCATCATTTCCAGTCAATCTTGACCACCTAACAATATTGTTTTCACCAATATTGGCCAAAGGCTGCAGAGAGCTGGAAGGTAACTAAGCGATAGAGCAGCGGCACAAACAAACTGCATTTTATAGCACTGCTATGAGATAGCCATGGCAGAAATGAAGTGGTTGCAGGACTGAATTGTCCATGTGACCTCCCACCCACCCTTATGTTGGATATTAAAAAGGATATGCACAGTGACAAGAACTGCCACTTTTGTGACTGAAGTGCTTGGTTTGTTTGGGCCCATATAAAACAATTTTTTTTGGACTACTATCTCCAATCAGTAATGATAACGTTGATGAGGAGGGTATTAGTTACATTATAATCTTGTAATATAAATATCATGAACCCACTGTACATGATGTAATTTGGGGGAAGTGCCTAGATGGCTAACATACCTACCTCTACTAACTTTAGCCTCAACAATGGATCAAATGCCTTCACCAACATTGTCAGGATTTGGAAAAAAAATATTTCACATCCAAGAGGTGGCTTTTTTGTTCTTATGCTCATACATCATAATGGTGTTCTTTTTATCACGGTCAAGAACTGCAGCCACTTGTGGCTGACTTACACAAGCAACATAATCAAAATCTTCATCCTCAGTGTAAGATAGTAGTAGTACACACATACCCACTCATCCTGTTCCACTTCCACACAAGCATCCTCAATGTCTATTATGCCCCCATCACCATTTTTACTTGTATGGCTCCCCACATGGGCACATGGTACAGAAATGTTGGAAGTAGAGGCTTCTCTATGAGGACAGTGTGAGAAATGTCAGACTCAAACATAGCTAACATGGACACCACTAGACTCTACTCAGTTATGTGTGACAGTTCTGAACACACATTTTGTTCTACTGCCTTAGTGGTTTTCATTTATTTTACACCTCTTCTAGACTCTGAAAAGGTCATGCATCATCAGGAGAGACAGAAGATGTCTCACTGACATTTGCAGAAGCACCACTGAGAAATATAGGCCAAGGCCTGAGCCTTTCCTTGCCACTGCGTGTGGTGAATGGCATGTTGTCAATTTTATGTTTTTCAAACCTGCCTTTTATAAGAGGTGTTTTTTATTTATCACCGTATGTTGAGTTTTTGAATTTAGATACCTTGACTTAGGACCTAATTCAGCTACAGTTACAGTTTTGCTATTTTAGCAATACTGCAACTGCTTGCCATCGCATTGCTGCCAGGCATTTGCATGCTGGGCGGCCCCCAGTATGCAAATGCCTGGCAGCGATGCATGTGTAATTCACAGGGCTTATAGACACAAGAGAACAAAGTGCACTAGCATAAAGTGCACCAAACCGTACAAATAATACAGATGGAGCCACGCTAATCATGGCTCCGTCTGTGCCTGGGCATGCCCTATCACCGCGTCTGGGGTGTGTGTGCGTCCGTGACATGTACACACTCCATTCACTAGAATGAGAGCATCTGTGTGCACTTCTGTGGTGGGGCTAGGCGGCAGGATCGACCTAGTCCCACCGGGAGTGCACGTGTGCAATGGAGCCGCACTGGATGAGTGCGGCTCCATCTGCAGATATATATATATTTATTTTTCAGGTTTTTTTTAAACTTGCAGCTCAGTTCAAATTTGTGGATAACAGGGCTTATAGATGCATGTGAACAAAGCGCACTGGAGCTAAGCACACCAAACAGTAAAATTTACAGGAGAGTACAGCACAGCATACAGTAGCGTGCACCTATACACTGTCACTATACAAAGAACAGCCACTTATGAGTCTGGAGTCTCTGGACACAGCACAGCCAATACAGCAGAGTGCAGTGCAGCATACAGCAATGTGCAGAGTGCTCCTGCACACAGTCACTTAGAATGTGTACAGCCACTTCTGAGTCTTGAGTTTCAGCACAGCCAATATAGCAAAGTACAGCGCAGAAAATAACAGCGTGAAACGCAGTTAAATGGCACATAGTCCTGCCACAGCACCTTATATAGAATCCAAGTCCCACGATAATCAGACCCTGGGAGAATGGCCTTCAGTTTCAAAGTGGGATCTGAGTCTGGTGGGAACACTCAAGCTGTGGCTTGCGTGGACTTGGATCCCTGGTGTTGGGAGCGGTTCGGATTCCTTGGAATCAGTACCACTCACCTCTAATCCTAATGGCATTTTTTTTTACAGTGCGACCCTGAGTCCACACACAGACAAAGTACCCCTGCACCCCTACACTTTACAGACTTTAAGGGACACTGGGGGTCATTCCGAGTTGTTCGCTCGTTATTTTTTTTCCGCAACGGAGCGATTAGTCGCTAATGCGCATGCGCAATGGCCACAGTACGACTGCGCCAAGTAAATTTGCTATGCAGTTAGGTATTTTACTCACGGCATTACGAGGTTTCTTCTTCGTTCTGGTGATCGGAGTGTGATTGACAGGAAGTGGGTGTTTCTGGGCGGAAACTGGCCGTTTTACGGGAGTGTGTGAAAAAACGCTACAGTTTCTGGGAAAAACGCGGGAGTGGCTGGAGAAACGGAGGAGTGTCTGGGCGAACGCTGGGTGTGTTTGTGACGTCA
This sequence comes from Pseudophryne corroboree, assembly GCF_028390025.1. Taxonomy (NCBI): domain Eukaryota; kingdom Metazoa; phylum Chordata; class Amphibia; order Anura; family Myobatrachidae; genus Pseudophryne; species Pseudophryne corroboree. The sequence goes on along the minus strand of NC_086454.1, from coordinate 59,661,153 downwards.
AACCAGGAACGACACTGACTGAACTGATCGCAGTTGCCGAGTAAGTCTGGAGCTACTCAGAAACTGCTAAGAAGTGTCTATTCGCAATTCTGCTAATCTTTCGTTCGCAATTTTGATAAGCTAAGATTCACTCCCAGTAGGCGGCGGCTTAGCGTGTGCAATGCTGCTAAAAGCAGCTTGCATGCGAACAACTCGGAATGACCCCCACTGTGTGAGCCTGTGCAGTAGTTTAGCTGCTGCTTACTAAAAAACTTGCTTTCACTAAGAGCCCTGCCTGCCTACACCCTATCTGTCAGATCTCCAGTGTGAAATGGTGCCCAAATCACTGTAGGAAGGATTTAGATCAAAACCAAAATATGCAAGTTCCAATGCTTGGAAGATAACATCTTTCTTCATTTTGGAATTGCAGCAAGGCAAAACCCCAAGCCTGGCTTGGAAGTACTCAGATATGCAAAATCTGCATGGTTTTATAAGAGCCGGACCCGTGCATCTGTTATATACAGTACTGTGCAAAAGTTTTAGGCAGGCGTGGAAAAAATGATGCAAAGTAAAAATGCTTTAAAAAATAGAAGTGTTAACAGTTTATTTTTTATCAATTAACAAAATGCAAAGTGAATAAACAGAAGAGAAATCTAAATCATATCAATATTTGGTGTAACCACCCTTTGCCTTCAACACAACATCAATTCTTCTAGGTACACTTGCACAGTTTTTGAAGGAACTTGGCAGGGATGTTGTTCCAAACATCTTTGAGCACTAACTACAGATCTTCTGTAGATGTAGGCTTGCTCAAATCTTTCTGGCTCTTCATGTAATCCCAGAAGACTCAATGATGTTGAGATCAGGGCTCTGTGGGGACCATATCATCACTTCCAGGACTCCTTGTTCAAGCTGAAGATAGTTCCTAAGACACTGGCTCTATGTTTGGGGTCATTGTCCTGCTGTAGAATAAATTTGGAGCCAATTAGATGCATCCCTGATGATTTTGCATGATGGATAAGAACCTGCCTGAATTTCTCAGCATTAAAGAACACAGAAATGAGCAATGCTGAGGACCATATATGCAGTTGTCGGTCAAGGAAACATTGTGCATAAAATTAAGAACACATCATGCTTACTTCCCTTCAAAAATGGAAGATGTCCAACAGTGCCTTCAGCTCAGATCTGACAGAAACTAATGGAAATCAGGTAAACCCATCTACTGTTCAGAGAATTTTGGCCAGATGTGGTCTTCATGGAAGAATTGCAGTCAAAAAGCCATACCTTCGACATGGAAACAAGGGCAAGTAACTCAACTATGCATGAAAACATAGGAACTGGGGTGCAGAAAAATGACAGCAGGTGCTCTGGACTGATGAGTCAATATTTGAATTATTTGGCTGTAGCAGAAAGCTGTTTGTTTGCTGAAGGTCTGGAAAGTTGTACAATAATGAGTGTCTGCAGGCAACAGTGAAGCATGGTGGAGGTTTCTTGCAAGTTTGGGGCTGCATTTCTGCAAATGTAGTTGGGAATTTGGTCAGAATTAATGGTGTTCTCAATGCGGAGACATACAGGCAAGTACTTATCCATCATGCAATACCTTCAGGGAGGCATCTGATTGGCTGCAAGGAGAAGGGGGCGTTTCTGGGTGTCAACTGACTGTTTTCTGGGAGTGTTTGGAAAAACGCAGGCATGCCAGGGAAAACGCAGGCGTGGCTGGGCGAACACTGGGCGGGTGTGTGACGTGAAAAGCCAACCCTGTAACGTTAGAATCAACGCACACGAAGAGTAAGTCCATGGCTGGTCTTGTTTTGCACAAAATATTTTTGCAGGCTCTGCTCTACACAGGCGTTTGCACTTCTGCAAGGCAAAAATACACTCCCCGGTGGGCGGCGACAATGCGTTTGCATGGCTGGCAAAAACTGCTAGCGAGCGAACAACTCGGAATGACCCCCTATATTGCTACATTAGAGTGCTATTTTATAGATGACAGTGCCACTTATTGAATATTAACACTGTGACCTCAGTCTGTTGTTTTGATTGGTTAACTAATATGTAGGTGCGATTGTAACTTTAGGTAGCCGCAGCATAGTGGTAACCATCGTGCATGGGGTCTGGGTGGAGCCCGGCCATCATTGTTGCAGGTTGCAATGACAGAGGCTACAGCAATCCGCACACTAGAGGTCCACCGCGTCACCGGCTATCACGCATGCTCTGTGAACCGCATAACCAGGAAGTAAGGAGCGCCATGGAACGCATACGACTTCCTGTCAGCCGGATGGTGTTGTAAGCTGATAGGGGACATCTCTCACCACATGCGCAATGCGCAGTGATACACGCCGGACGGCGGCCGATGGCGGGCTAGCGCAGCTGTTCTAAATATGTAAATATAGAGTTGTTATTTAAATGGTGCTATGCACTTGGTCTCCAGTTGACTCTGGACTATTGAGGGTGACTGTGATGCTGTGCTGGGGTCTTGAACTGTCATTTACTAACCGAGGTCGACGGAACGATAAGTGACCATTTTATCTACTCTCTTGTTATCTACAATAAGATGATGGAATGTTGCAAGTATAATCATTGCCAAAATGGATGTATTTTATTCTAATTGATACTGATGCTGAGTCACCATCTCTGAGACTTTTTTCACAAAGTACCCAGTTTGGGTGAAAATAAACTTTTAGGTGTTTTTCTATATTTATAAGTGCCCTTTTTTACAGAACTTTGTGGGTCATTCCGAGTTGATCGCTAGCTACATTTGTTCGCAGCGCAGCGATCAGGCTAAAAAATGACAGTTCTCCGTATGTGGCGCAATGCCCACGTGCTTCGTACGGCCACAACGAACGATGTAGTTTTGCACAAGGTCTAGCAAGGCATTTCTGTCGCACTGGTGGCCGCAGAGTGATTGACAGGAAGGGGGCGTTTCTGGGTGTCAACTGACCGTTTTCAGGGAGTGTTTGGAAAAATGCAGGCATGCCAGGAAAAACACAGGCGTGGCTGGGTGAACGCTGGGCAGGTTTGTAAAGTCAAAACAGGAACTGAACAGTCTCAAGTGATCGCAAGTGCTGAGTAGGTTTTGAGATACTCTGAAACTGCACAAAAAAACTTTGTAGCCGCTCTGCGATACATTCGTTTGCACTTCTGCTAAGCTAAAATACACTCCCAGTGGGTGGCGGCATAGCGTTTGCACGGCTGCTAAAAACTGCTAGCGAGTGATCAACTCGGAATTAGTGATGTGCACCGGAAATTTTTCGGGTTTTGTTTTTTGTTTTTGGATTCGGTTCCGCGGCCGTGTTTTGGATTCGGACGCGTTTTGGCAAAACCTCCCTGAAAATTTTTTGTCGCATTCGGGTGTGTTTTAGATTCGGGTGTTTTTTACAAAAAACCCTCAAAAACAGCTTAAATCATAGAATTTGGGGGTCATTTTGATCCCATAGTATTAATAACCTCAATAACCATAATTTACACTCATTTCCAGTCTATTCTGAACACTGAACACCTCACAATATTGGCCCTCATTCCGAGTTGATCGGTCGCAAGGCGAATTTAGCAGAGTTACACACGCTAAGCCGCCGCCTACTGGGAGTGAATCTTAGCTTTTAAAATTGCGACCGATGTATTCGCAATAATGCGATTACTAACTACTTAGCAGTTTCAGAGTAGCTCCAGACTTACTCTGCCTGTGCGATCATTTCAGTGCTTGTCGTTCCTGGTTGACGTCACAAACACACCCAGCGTTCGCCCAGGCACTCCCACCGTTTCTCCGGCCACTCCTGCGTTTTTTCCGGAAACGGTAGCGTTTTCAGCCACACGCCCCTGAAACGCCGTGTTTCGGCCCAGTAACACCCATTTCCTGTCAATCACATTACGATCGCCGGAGCGAAGAAAAAGCCGTGAGTAAAAATACTTTCTTCATAGTAAAGTTACTTGGCGCAGTCGCAGTGCGAACATTGCGCATGCGTACTAAGCGGATTTTCACTGCGATGCGATGAAAAATACCGAGCGAACAACTCGGAATGAGGGCCATTATTTTTAGTCCTAAAATTTGCACCGAGGTCATTGGATGACTAAGCTAAGTGACCCAAGTGGCTGACACAAACACCTGGCCCATCTAGGAGTGGCACTGCAGTGTCAGGCAGGATGGCACTTCAAAAAAATAGTCCCCAAACAGCACATGATGCAAAGAAAAAAAAGAGAAAAGAGGTGCAAGATGGAATTGTCCTTGGGCCCTCCCACCCACCCTTATGTTGTATAAACAGGACATGCACACTTTAACAAACCCATAATTTCAGCGACAGGGTCTGCCACACAACTGTGACTGAATTGACTGGTTGGTTTGGGCCACCACCAAAAAAGAAGCAATCAATCTCTCCATGCACAAACTGGCTCTACAGAGGCAAGATGTCCACCTCCTCCTCATCGTCCGATTCCTCACCCCTTTCACTGTGCACATCCCCCTCCTCACAGATTATTAATTTGTCCCCACTGGAATCCACCATCTCAGGTCCCTGTGTACTTTCTGGAGGCAATTGCTGGTGAATGTCTCCACGGAGGAATGGATTATAATTCATTTTGATGAACATCATCTTCTCCACATTTTCTGGAAGTAACCTCGTACGCCGATTGCGGACAAGGTGAGCGGCTGCACTAAACACTCTTTCGGAGTACACACTGGAAGGGGGCAACTGAGGTAAAATAGAGCCAGTTTCTGCAAGGGCCTCCAAATTGCCTCTTTTTCCTGCCAGTATATGTACGGACTGTCTGACGTGCCTACTTGGATGCGGTCACTCATATAATCCTCCACCATTCTTTTAATGGTGAGAGAATCATATGCAGTGACAGTAGACGACATGTCAGTAATCGTTGGCAGGTCCTTCAGTCCGGACCAGATGTCAGCACTCGCTCAAGACTGCCCTGCATCACTGCCAGCGGGTGGGCTCGGAATTCTTAGCCTTTTCCTCGCACCCCCAGTTGCAGGAGAATGTGAAGGAGCAGCTGTTGACGGGTCACGTTCCGCTTGACTTGACAATTTTCTCACCAGCAGGTCTTTGAACCTCTGCAGACTTGTGTCTGCCGGAAAGAGAGATACAATGTAGGTTTTAAATCTAGGATCGAGCACGGTGGCCAAAAAGTAGTGCTCTGATTTCAACAGATTGACCACCCGTGAATCCTGGTTAAGCGAATTAAGGACTCCATCCACAAGTCCCACATGCCTAGCGGAATCGCTCTGTTTTAGCTCCTCCTTCAATGTCTCCAGCTTCTTCTGCAAAAGCCTGATGAGGGGAATGACCTGACTCAGGCTGGCAGTGTCTGAACTGACTTCACGTGTGGCAAGTTCAAAGGGTTGCAGAACCTTGCACAACGTTGAAATCATTCTCCACTGCGCTTGAGTCAGGTGCATTCCCCCTCCTTTGCCTATATCTTAGGCAGATGTATAGGCTTGAATGGCCTTTTGCTGCTCCTCCATCCTCTGAAGCATATAGAGGGTTGAATTCCACCTCGTTACCACCTCTTGCTTCAGATGATGACAGGGCAGGTTCAGGACTGTTTGCTGGTGCTCCAGTCTTCGGCACGCGGTGGCTGAATGCCGAAAGTGGCCCGCAATTCTTCGGGCCACCGACAGCATCTCTTGCACGCCCCTGTCGTTTTTTTAATATTTCTGCACCACCAAATTCAATGTATGTGCAAAACATGGGACGTGCTGGAATTTGCCCACATGTAATGCACGCACAATATTGCTGGCGTTGTCCGATGTCACAAATCCCCAGGAGAGTCCAATTGGGGTAAGCCATTCTGCGATGATGTTCCTCAGTTTCCGTAAGAGGTTGTCAGCTGTGTGCCTCTTCAGGAAAGCGGTGATACAAAGCGTAGCCTGCCTAGGAACGAGTTGGCATTTGCGAGATGCTGCTACTGGTGCTGCCGCTGCTGTTCTTGCTGCAGGAGGCAATACATCTACCCAGTGGGCTGTCACAGTCATATAGTCCGGAGTCTGCCCTGCTCCACTTGTCCACATGTCCGTGGTTAAGGGGACATTGGGTACAACTGCATTTTTTAGGACACTGGTGACTCTTTTTCTGAGGTCTGTGTACATTTTCGGTATCGCCTGCCTAGAGAAATGGAACCTAGATGGTATTTGGTACCGGGGACACAGTACCTCAATCAAGTCTGTAGTTGCCTGTGAATTAACGGTGGATAACGGAAACACGTTTCTCACCTCCCAGGCTGCCAAGGCCTGAGTTATCTGCTTTGCAGCAGGATGACTGCTGTGATATTTCATCTTCCTCGCAAAGGACTGTTGGACAGTCAATTGCTTACTGGAAGTAGTACAAGTTGTCTTCCGACTTCCCCTCTGGAATGATGATCGACTCCCAGCAGCAGCAACAACAGCAGTGCCAGCAGCAGTAGGCGTTACACTCAAGGATGCATCGGAGGAATCCCAGGCAGGAGAGGACTCGTCAGACTTGCCAGTGACATGCCCTGCAGGACTATTGGCTTTCCTGTGTAAGGAGGAAATTGACACTGAGGGAGTTGGTGGTGTGGTTTGCAGGACCTTGGTTACAAGAGGAAGGGATTTAGTGGTCAGTGGACTGCTTCCGCTGTCATCCAAAGTTTTTGAACTTGTCACTGACTTATGATGAATGCGCTGCAGGTGACGTATAAGGGAGGATGTTCCGAGGTGGTTAACGTCCTTACCCCTACTTATTACAGCTTGACAAAGGCAACACACGGCTTGACACCTGTTGTCTGCATTTGTGTTAAAATAATTCCACACCGTAGTGGTGATTTTTTTTGTAATTTGACCAGGCATGTCAATGGCCATATTCCTCCCACGGACAACAGGTGTCTCCCCGGGTGCCTGACTTAAACAAACCACCTCACCATCAGAATCCTCCTTGTCAATTTCCTCCCCAGCGCCAGCAACACCCATATCCTCATCCTGGTGTACTTCAACAGTGACATCTTCAATTTGACTATCAGGAACTGGACTGCGGGTGCTCCTTCCAGCCAGTCTTTTCATTTTTCTAGCGAGAGGATGAGTGCTTCCATCCTCATGTGAAGCTGAACCACTAGCCACGAACATAGGCCAGGGCCTCAGCCGTTCCTTGCCACTCCGTGTCGTAAATGGCATATTGGCAAGTTTACGCTTCTCCTCAGATACTTTTAATTTTGATTTTTGGGACATTTTACTGAACTTTTGTTTCATTCTATACCTGTGGTGCATTTTAGACAGTTTTGCAGTTTGCTGACAGTGTCCACCAGTATACTATATATATATTTATAGCAGTACGGTAGGCCACTGCTGTACCTACCTCTGTGTCATCACTCGTCATCCATTAAGTATACTATCCATCTACATTCTATACCTGTGGTGCATTTTAGTTTTGCGCAGTAAATATAGTAGTAGGCCATTGCTATTGATACTGGCATATAATTTCACACATTAAAAAATGGAGAACAAAAATGTGGAGGTTAAAGGGAAAGATCAAGATCCACTTCCACCTCGTGCTGAAGCTGCTGCCACTAGTCATGGCCGAGACGATGAAATGCCATCAACGTCGTCTGCCAAGGCCGATGCCCAATGTCATAGTAGAGAGCATGTAAAATCCAAAACACAAAAGTTCAGTAAAATTACCCAAAAATCAAAATTAAAAGCGTCTGAGGAGACGCGTAAACTTGCCAATATGCCATTTACGACACGGAGTGGCAAGGAACGGCTGAGGCCCTGGCCTATGTTCATGGCTAGTGGTTCAGCTTCACATGAGGATGGAAGCACTCATCCTCTTGCTAGAAAAAAGAAAAGACTTAAGCTGGCAAAAGCACAGCAAAGAACTGTGCGTTCTTCAAAATCACAAATCCCCAAGGAGAGTCCAATTGTGTCGGTTGCGATGCCTGACCTTCCCAACACTGGACGGGAAGAGCTTGCACCTTCCACCATTTGCACGCCCCCTGCAAGTGCTGGAAGGAGCACCCGCAGTCCATTTCCTGATAGTCAAATTGAAGATGTCACTGTTGAAGTACACCAGGATGAGGATATGGGTGTTGCTGGCGCTGGGGAGGAAATTGACAAGGAGAATTCTGATGGTGAGGTGGTTTGTTTAAGTCAGGCACCCGGGGAGACACCTGTTGTCCGTGGGAGGAATATGGCCATTGACATGCCTGGTCAAAATACAAAAAAAATCAGCTCTTCGGTGTGGAATTATTTCAACACAAATGCGGACAACAGGTGTCAAGCCGTGTGTTGCCTTTGTCAAGCTGTAATAAGTAGGGGTAAGGACGTTAACCACCTCGGAACATCCTCCCTTATACGTCACCTGCAGCGCATTCATCATAAGTCAGTGACAAGTTCAAAAACCTTGGGTGACAACGGAAGCAGTCCACTGACCACTAAATCCCTTCCTCTTGTAACCAAGCTCCTGCAAACCACACCACCAACTCCCTCAGTGTCAATTTCCTCCTTACCCAGGAAAGCCAATAGTCCTGCAGGCCATGTCACTGTCAAGTGTGACGAGTCCTCTACTGCCTGGGATTCCTCCGATGCATCCTTGAGTGTAACGCCTACTGCTGCTGTTGTTGCTGCTGGGAGTCGATCGTCATCCAAGAGGGGAAGTCGGAAGACCACTTGTACTACTTCCAGTAAGCAATTGACTGTCCAACAGTCCTTTGCGAGGAAGATGAAATATCACAGCAGTCATCCTGCTGCAAAGCAGATAACTCAGGCCTTGGCAGCCTGGGTGGTGAGAAACGTGGTTCCGGTATCCATCGTTAATTCAGAGGCAACTATAGACTTGATTGAGGTACTGTGTCCCCGGTACCAAATACCATCTAGGTTCCATTTCTCTAGGCAGGCGATACCGAAAATGTACACAGACCTCAGAAAAAGAGTCACCAGCGTCCTAAAAAATGCAGTTGTACCCAATGTCCACTTAACCACGGACATGTGGACAAGTGAAGCAGGGCAGACTCAGGACTATATGACTGTGACAGCCCACTGGGTAGATGTATTGCCTCCCGCAGCAAGAACAGCAGCGGCGGCACCAGTAGCAGCATCTCGCAAACGCCAACTCGTTCCTAGGCAGGCTACGCTTTGTATCACCGCTTTCCAGAATAGGCACACAGCTGACAACCTCTTACGGCAACTGAGGAAGATCATCGCAGAATGGCTTACCCCAATTGGACTCTCCTGGGGATTTGTGACATCGGACAACGCCAGCAATATTGTGCGTGCATTACATGTGGGCAAATTCCAGCACGTCCCATGTTTTGCACATACATTGAATTTGGTGGTGCAGAATTATTTAAAAAACGACAGGGGCGTGCAAGAGATGCTGTCGGTGGCCCGAAGAATTGCGGGCCACTTTCGGCATTCAGGCACCGCGTACAGAAGACTGGAGCACCACCAAACATTCCTGAACCTGCCCTGCCATCATCTGAAGCAAGAGGTGGTAACGAGGTGGAATTCAACCCTCTATATGCTTCAGAGGATGGAGGAGCAGCAAAAGGCCATTCAAGCCTATACATCTGCCCACGATATAGGCAAAGGAGGGGGAATGCACCTGACTCAAGCGCAGTGGAGAATGATTTCAACGTTGTGCCACACGTGAAGTCAGTTCAGACACTGCCAGCCTGAGTCAGGTCAATCCCCTCATCAGGCTTTCGCAGAAGAAGCTGGAGACATTGAAGGAGGAGCTAAAACAGAGCGATTCCGCTAGGCATGTGGGACTTGTGGATGGAGCCCTTAATTCGCTTAACCAGGATTCACGGGTGGTCAATCTGTTGAAATCAGAGCACTACATTTTGGCCACCGTGCTCGATCCTAGATTTAAAACCTACGTTGTATCTCTCTTTCCGGCAGACACAAGTCTGCAGAGGTTCAAAGACCTGCTGGTGAGAAAATTGTCAAGTCAAGCGGAACGTGACCCGTCAACATCTCCTCCTTCACATTCTCCCGCAACTGGGGGTGCGAGGAAAAGGCTCAGAATTCCTAGCCCACCCGCTGGCGGTGATGCAGGGCAGTGTGGAGCGAGTGCCACTGCTGACATCTGGTCCGGACTGAAGGACCTGCCAATGATTACTGACATGTCGTCTACTGTCACTGCATATGATTCTCTCACCATGGAAAGAATGGTGGAGGATTATATGAGTGACCGCATCCAAGTAGGCACGTTAGACAGTCCGTATGTATACTGGCAGGAAAAAGAGGCAATTTGGAGGCCCTTGCACAAACTGGCTTTATTCTACCTAAGTTGCCCTCCCTCCAGTGTGTACTCCGAAAGAGTGTTTAGTGCAGCCGCTCACCTTGTCAGCAATCGGCGTACGAGGTTACTTCCAGAAAATGTGGAGAAGATGATGTACATCAAAATGAATTATAATCAATTCCTCCGTGGAGACATTCACCAGCAGCAATTGCCTCCAGAAAGTACACGGGGACCTGAGATGGTGGATTCCAGTGGGGACGAATTAATAATCTGTGAGGAGGGGGATGTACACAGTGAAAGGGGTGAGGAATCGGAGGATGATGATGAGGTGGACATCTTGCCTCTGTAGAGCCAGTTTGTGCAAGGAGAGATTGATTGCTTCTTTTTTGGTGGGGGCCCAAACCGACCAGTCATTTCAGTCACAGTCATGTGGCAGACCCTGTCGCTGAAATGATGGGTTCGTTAAAGTGTGCATGTCCTGTTTATACAACATAAGGGTGGGTGGGAGGGCCCAAGGACAATTCCATCTTGCACCTCTTTTTTCTTTCATTTTTCTTTGCATCATGTGCTGTTTGGGGACAATTTTTTGGAAGTGCCATCCTGTCTTGATTGAAACTGCAGAGCCACTCCTAGATGGGCCAGGTGTTTGTGTCGGCCACTTGTGTCGCTTAGCTTAGTCAAACAGCCACCTTGGTGCGCCTCTTTTTTTCTTTGCCTCATGTGCTGTTTGGGGACAATTTTTTGGAAGTGCCATCCTGTCTTGATTGACACTGCAGTGCCAATCCTAGATGGGCCAGGTGTTTGTGTCGGCCACTTGTGTCGCTTAGCTTAGTCAAACAGCCACCTTGGTGCGCCTCTTTTTTTCTTTGCATCATGTGCTGTTTGGGGACAATTTTTTGGAAGTGCCATCCTGTCTTGATTGACACTGCAGTGCCACTCCTAGATGGGCCAGGTGTTTGTGTCGGCCACTTGTGTCGCTTAGCTTAGTCAAACAGCCACCTTGGTGCGCCTCTTTTTTTCTTTGCATCATGTGCTGTTTGGAGACAATTTTTTGGAAGTGCCATCCTGTCTTGATTGACACTGCAGTGCCACTCCTAGATGGGCCACGTGTTTGTGTCGGCCACTTGTGTCGCTTAGCTTAGTCAAACAGCCACCTTGGTGCGCCTCTTTTTTTCTTTGCATCATGTGCTGTTTGGGGACAATTTTTATGAAGGGCCATCCTGCCTGACACTGCAGTGCCACTCCTAGATGGGCCAGGTGTCTGTGTCGGCAACTTGTGTCGCTTAGCTTAGTCAAACAGCCACCTTGGTGCGCCTCTTTTTTTCTTTGCATCATGTGCTGTTTGGGGACTATTTTTTTGAAGGGCCATCCTGCCTGACACTGCAGTGCCACTCCTAGATGGGCCAGGTGTTTGTGTCGGCCACTTGTGTCGCTTAGCTTAGTCACACAGCGACCTTGGTGCGCCTCTTTTTTTCTTTGCATCATGTGCTGTTTGTGGACAATTTTTTTGAAGGGCCATCCTGCCTGACACTGCAGTGCCACTCCTAGATGGGCCAGGTGTTTGTGTCGGCCACTTGTGTCGCTTAGCTTAGCCATCCAGCGACCTTGGTGCAAATTTTAGGACTAAAAATAATATTATGAGGTGTGAGGTGTTCAGAATAGACTGGAAATGAGTGGAAATTATGGTTATTGAGGTTAATAATACTATGGGATCAAAATGACCCCCAAATTCTATGATTTAAGCTGTTTTTTAGGGTTTTTTGAAAAAAACACCCGAATCCAAAACACACCCGAATCCGACAAAAAATTTTCGGTGAGGTTTTGCCAAAACGCGTCCGAATCCAAAACACGTCCGCGGAACCGAACCCAAAACCAAAACACAAAACCCGAAAAATTTCCGGTGCACATCACTAATTATATACTGGTGGTCAGCAAACTGTGCAAAACTGAAATGCACCACAGGTATGGATGGATAGTATACTTGACGACACAGAGGTAGGTAGAGCAGTGGCCTACTGTACCGTACTGCTATATATTATATACTGGTGATCAGCAAACTGTGCAAAACTGAAATGCACCACAGGTATGGATGGATAGTATACTTGATGACACAGAGGTAGGTAGAGCAGTGACCTACTGTACCGTACTGCTATATATTATATACTGGTGGTCAGCAAACTGTGCAAAACTGATATGCACCACAGGTATGGATGGATAGTATACTTGACGACACAGAGGTAGGTATAGCAGTGGCCTACTGTACCGTACTGCTATATATTATATACTGGTGGTCAGCAAACTGTGCAAAACTGAAATGCACCACAGGCATGGATGGATAGTATACTTGACGACACAGAGGTAGGTTGAGCAGTGGCCTACTGTACCGTACTGCTATATATTATATACTGGTGGTCAGCAAACTGTGCAAAACTGAAATGCACCACAGGTATGGATGGATAGTATACTTGACGACACAGGAAAAAAGGCATTTGTTTCCCCCAGCACCCTGAATGATAACCGTAACCAGATATAAATTCCACATAATAATAGAATTCAGAGATCTTCGTTACACATATTTGCGCAAATGTGTGAATAAGCCCCAAAGCCGCATCAAGGCGTCTCTGTATATTTGGGGTCCCTAGCGCTATATCTAGGTGCAGGGTGTGGCACCCCAAAACACCAGCATTAGCCAGAAAGCCCAGCGTAGCATACCAGTGAAAAAACTATAGTGTTTAGAAATTAGTATTTAGGAAGCCGAAGCTATAGAGAAAGTGATACAAAAATTAAATGCAATTAAAATAGAGAAATAGTGTTAAAAAATTAATAAGTGAAAAGTGTTAATAGAATGTAAAGGTATGCCACACTAAGGCCATCCAGCTCAGCCAGTCCAGAGGCACCACACCTCACACCTCCATTACCCCAATCTGGGTCTAAGATTAACCAGCAAGGAGCCACATAATAATGGCTCCTTACTACAATATGTCTAAGCTAAGAGCTACCTACCTTGGAGCAACCCCATAATGCTCCATGTGGCATGTCAGGGCCTGCACCTCCTCCTAATGCAGGAACCTCTCTGCCTCTCACAACAAACATATATATTGGTAGATGCTCAATTAGCTTAGTGATATCATTCAGGCGCTCGAAAGGGAGGGGTATTTCTAAGCAAGAAAAAAAGGCATTTGTTTCCTCCAGCACCCTGAATAATAACCGTAACCAGATATAAATTCCACATAATAATAGACGACACAGAGGTAGGTAGAGCCTTCTGTACCGTACTCCTATATATTATATACTGGTGGTCAGCAAAATTATGCACTGTACTCCTACTATATACTACAATGCAGCACAGATATGGAGCGTTTTTCAGGCAGAGAACGTATAATACTGGTGGTCACTGGTCAGCAAAACTCTGCACTGTACTCCTCCTATATAATACTGCTGGTCCCCAGTCCCCACAATAAAGCAGTGTGAGCACAGATATATGCAGCACACTGAGCACAGATATGGAGCGTTTTTCAGGCAGACAACGTATACTGGTGGTCACGGGTCAGCAAAACTCTGCACTGTACTCCTCCTATATAATACTGCTGGTCCCCAGTCCCCACAATAAAGCAGCGTGAGCACAGATATATGCAGCACACTGAGCACATATATGGAGCGTTTTTCAGGCAGAGAACGTATAATACTGGTGGTCACTGGTCAGCAAAACTCTGCACTGTACTCCTCCTATAATACTGCTGGTCCCCAGAATAAAGATATTTGCAGCCCCCTGAAACAAAGTGAGAGGACGCCAGCCACGTCGTCTCACTATCATTTCCAATGCACGAGTAAAAAATGGCGGCGATGCGCGGCTCCTTATATAGAATCCGAATCTCGCGAGAATCCGAAAGCGGGATGATGACGTTCGGGCCCGCTCGGGTTAACCGAGCCATATGGGAGAATCCGAGTCTGCCTCGGACCCGTGTAAAATGGGTGAAGTTCGGGGGAGTTCGGATTCCGAGGAACCGAACCCGCTCATCACTACTCGGAATGACCCCCTTTGTCTTTTCTGGACCTTGTTGGAACACCTTTAAGGGAACACTGTTCATTATCTGCTTGATTAGTGTGCAAATGTCTCAACTAAGGAATATATATATATATATATATATATATATATATACACATATTAGAGATATGCGGCTGCAACTTTTCATGTTTTCTGTTTTGGTTCTAATGACACTTTCGTGTTTTGGTTTCGGCTTGGTTTTGCCAAAACCACCCTTTCGTGTTTTGGTTTTGGATCTGGATGATAAAAAACATAAAAACGGCTAAAATCTCAGAATTTGGGGATTATTTTGATCCTACGGTATTATTAACCTCAATAACATTCATTTCCACTCATTTCCAGTCTATTCTGAACACCTCACACCTCAAAATATTGTTTTTAGGCCTAAAAGTTGCACCGAGGTGGCTGTATAACTAAGCTAAGCGACACAAGTGTGCGGCACAAACACCTGGCCCATCTAGGAGTGGCACTGCAGTGGCAGACAGGATGGCAGATATATAAAAAAAAGCCCCCAAACAGCACATCATGCAAAGATGTAAAACAGGTGCAATGAGGTAGCTGTGTGACTAAGCTTAGCGACACAAACACCTGACCCATCTAGGAGTGGTACAGCAGTGTCAGACATGATGACACTTTAATAAAATGCCCCAAACAGCACATGATGCAAAGAAGAAAAAGAAGTGCACCGAGTTTGCTGTATGACTAAGCTAAGCGACACAACCACCTGGCCCATCTAGTAGTGGCATGCAGTGGCTGAATGTCGAAAGTGGCCTGAAATTTTTCAGTCCACTAACAGCATCTCCTGCACGCCCCATCATCTTTAAAAAATTCTGCAATTGGTGGACTTATACGGCAGTACCCCTGGACTAATACAGCAGTACCCCTGGACTTATACGGCAGTGTCAGACAGGATGGCACTTTAAAAAACCATGCCCCAAACAGTACATGATGCAAAGATGAAAAAGAGGTGCACCAAGGTTGCTGTATGACTAAGCTAAGCGACACAGGTGTGCAGCACAAACACCTGGCCCATCTAGGAGTGGCACTGCAGTGGAAGACAGGATGGCAGATTTTAAAAATAGGCCCCAAACAGCACATCATGCAAAGATGAAAAAGAGGTGAAATCAGGTAGCTGTATGACTAAGCTAAGCGACACAAACAATTGGCCCATCTAGGAGTGGCATTGCATTGTTAGACAGGATGGCACTTAAAAAAAAATAGTACCCAAACAGCACATCATGCCAAGAAGTAAAAGAGGGCAATGAGGTAGCTGTATGACTAAGCTAAGCGACACAAGTGTGCGGCACAAACACCTGGCCCACCTAGGGTTGGCACTGCAGTCCCACTGCACTAATGGCGGATACCGGATGTACGTCTTACACCAGCATACAGTAGTTGTTATGGCCTCAGTAATCCGCTTTGCAACAGGGTATATATATATATATATATATATATATATATATATATACGGCAGTATCACTGAAATTATACGGCAGTACCGCTTGACATATACGGCAGTACCGCTGGACATATACAGCAGTATCAATGGACATATACGCCAACATCACTGGACTGGACTTATACGCCAGTACCACTGAAATTATATGGCAGGATCATTGGAATCATACGGCAGGATCACTGGACTTATACGCCAGTACCACTGGAATTATACGGCAGGATCACTGGAATTATACGGCAGCATCACTGGATTTATATGGCAGTACTGCTGGACATATACGCCAGTATCAATGGACATATACGGCAGTATAACTGGACATATACGGCAGTATCACTGGACATATACAGCAGCATAGGGACACCACCACTGGACTGATGCAGAACAACACAGCACCACTGCAATGGACTGGACTTATGCAGCAGCACTGTACACTACAATTTAGATTTCAGTTTGAACATACCCCACCAAAATCTACATCTCTCTGCACATGTTACATCTGCCCCACCTGCAGTGCAACATGGTTTTGCCCATTGTGTGCTTTTTATTTTCCATATTATTTGAGGGCCACAATGAATATTTGCCTAGGCCAACAAATAGATCACACTCAGCTCTGCTTAGCAAAAACACGTGAATTTTGGCACCAATTCTTATCTGGAGGTGCTCAAGTCTCGTATGGTACCTTTATAGGGAGATGCAGAGGAGCTGACAAGTCTGCCAGGCCCTGGTACAAGGAGGGGGCGCGGCCAATGGGGGAGGCATGGCCAGACCCCCTCCTTTTATAAAATAAAAATGTGCTCTGTTCGTCCGCAAATTGGGTGCATGTGCAGCATAGGGGGGGCCCATTGTTCATTTCAGTAGGAGGCAAGGTGTGGGTGTGAGTATCATGTGCTGGGCTGTGGAGAGAGGATGCTGCAGCAGCAGTCAGTTCTCTCTCTCCCTGTCTGGCTCTCTGTAATAGGGAAGTGGGAGTGAAGGAAGGGGGCAGCGGGATCCAGACCCCTCTAACAGGCCTTGGCCTGGGTAAAGACTACCATTACCCCCCCTCCCCCCCCAGCCCCTTCTCGGTGGCACTGGGGAGATGTATCAAATGTCCTACAGAGAAAAAGGGGAAAAGTTGTCCAAAGCAACTAATCAGCTTTTGTAATTTTATAGACTGTGCTAGATAAATGATAACTAGGATCTGATTGCTTACTATGGATAACTTTATTTTTTTTCTCTTCAGACAGCTTGGTACATCTCATATAAACATAGAAACATAGAATTTGACGGCAGATAAGAACCACTTGGCCCATCTAGTCTGCCCCTTTTTCTTTATCCTTTAGGTAATCTCAACCTTTTTTGAACCTTAATTCTTTGTAAGGATATTCATATGCCTATCCCAAGCATGTTTAAATTGCTCTACAATCTTAGCCTCTACCACCTCTGATGGGAGGCTATTCCACTTAGCCACTACCCTTTCTGTGAAGTAATGTTTCCTTAAATTTCTCCTGAACCTCCCCCCCTCCAGTCTCAGTGTATGTCCTCGAGTTCTTATACTCCTCTTCCTTTAAAGAATGTTTCCCTCCTGTACTTTGTTAAGACCCTTGATATATTTGAAAGTTTCTATCATGTCCCCCCTTTCCCTTCTCTCCTCCAAACTATACATGTTAAGATCTTTTAGCCTTTCCGGGTAAGTTTTGTGATGTAGGCCATGCACCATTTTAGTTGCCCTTCTTTGTACACTCTCTAATGTATTTATATCCTTCTGGAGATATTGGCCCTCATTCCGAGTTGATCGCTCGCTGCCATTTTTCACAGAGGAGCTATCAGGTCACTATTGCGCATGAGTATACACCGCAATGCGCACGCGAGTCGTACGGGTACAAACAGCATCGTTGCTGTGCAATGCTTCTAGCGAAGAATCCATTTACACAACCGATCGCAAGGAGATTGACAGGAAGAAGGCATTTATGGGTGTCAACTGACCGTTTACTGGGAGTGGTAGGGAAAACACAGGCGTGTCCAGGCGTTTGCAGGGCGGGTGTCTGACATCAATTCTGGGACTGGACCGGCTGAAGTGATCGCAAGGGCTGAGTAAGTTCACACCTACTCAGAAACTGCAAAAAACATTTTCAGCCGCTAGGCTGCACATGCGATCGCACACTTGCAAAGCAAAAATACACTCCCCCGTGGGCGGCGACTATCTGATCGCAGCGCTGCAAAAAATAGCTGGCGAGCGATCAACTCGGAATGAGGGCCATGGCCTCCAGAATTGGCCACAGTATTCCAGATGGGGCCGTAACAATGACCTCCTCGTATATGAGAAGCATTTTTCTAGCTTCTGTGTAGAATCACAATTCTAAATATATTTTATGCAAAGAGAAAACAAAAGTCCGTATAATAGCAGCAGTTCTGATTTCCACTTATGGGGGTAATTCCAAGTCGATCGCAGCAGGAAATTTTTTTAGCAGTTGGGCAAAACCATGTGCACTGCAGGGGAGGCAGATACAACATTTGCATTTGTTATATCTGCCCACCCCTGCAGTGCACATGGTTTTGCCCAACTGCTAAAAAAAATTCTGCTGCGATCAACTTGGAATTACCCCCATTGTTAGAATTAACTTAAGTAAAAAATGATGTTAAATCAAGCAATATTCTTAGAGAGAAAAATAACAGTTTATTTTAGTGAAATGGATGGTTCTAAAGAAGCAGAAAGTTAGACTTTGATATGACTACTACAGTTTTTCAAGGTACAATGCTGTGCATTAGAATAAAAGTCCCAGTTACAAGACTAGCCTCTGGAATAATACAGTATGTCCCTACTGCGTACCCTTCATCTTGGGGAGACCGGGGCACAATGATTTCCATATCAGAAATTACACTTCTATTCATACTATGAATACTAGGGAGGCGGACACGACAGAAAGTATGGGTAGCTCTATCAATTGTAGATAAAGGTTGGAAGAAAGGAAAGAATGCAGAAATTATAGCTTCGGACCAGGTGATGCTGCTGTTGTATTTCCCTGATCATTATCATGCTGATATCAGATGTTTTCTGTGTTGCAGATTACTACCTCAGCCATAAAATGATGTTTTGCTGTGGCTGTAAGCCAGATGACCTGCTGCACCAAATTGCTTCATTTGTGGACATAAGCCAATCATCAAGGACTTTATCATTACCATTTACAATTTGCCTGTTTATTTCCTAAAGCATGAAATGCAGATGTGTTGCCATTATGCATTTTTACAAGAGATGTGCAGTCCGATTTTTCAGAAAACCGTACAGTCCTGAACTTTGGGGTTTTGAGTCATGGCTCAGGTCCATCTGGTTACTGAGAAGAACTGTGTCCCAGCTCGCATCGCTTCAGTTATGCTGCTTTCAGATCGCAAATGCCGGATCCTACCCGGTAAGAGAAACGTGTACTTACCGGGTGGGATCCGGCATTTGCGCTCCGTTGCTGGCTTTCCGACCCGGCAATATACCGGGTCGGTTGCCATAGCAGCGGAGGGCGCAGCAGCAGCAGGGGCGGGGGTGGAGGCGGCGCCGGGAGATGAGCTCATCTCCTGCGCCGCCTCTGCCTATGCTGTGAATGGGAGCCGTGTCGCATTGGAATGGCTCCCATTCACACTGCACCTGACCCGGTAATCAACCCGGTAAGAACCCTTCTTTTTTACCGGGTTGAATTACCGGGTCAGGCGACCCGCTAATTCTGAAAAGAACCTTTCACATCGCACACTGACCCGTTTCGACACGGCAATATGCCGTGTCGATACCGGGTTTTTAGTGCGATGTGAAAGGGGTATTACTGTGCAGAACTGTGTTGTGGCTCGGGTCTTGCCGCCAACTTTAGATTTTGGGTCTCAAGAACAAATTTTGAATGTTTTGGCATGCATGTACAGCAAGTCAGTCTTTTATGATTTCATACAGGATAGTGTATGGGGAGGGTATGGGCAGTAGTTTATGCTGCAATACTACATACTAGCAGCCAAGTTACATTATTTTAGCTATATTTATCAATTATTAAAGAAATTCAAACCAAAACACTTGAGGGTGGTTTTGTCAAAACCAAAATATGAAGATGATTGAGGGGTCTATTCATGAAGCAGTGAAAAGTGTGGAGAAGTGAGCCAGTGTAGAAGTTGCACATGGCAACCAATCAGCATTAAAGTAACATTTAGCATTTACATACTATAAAATTATACAGAGCAGCTGATTGGTTGCCTTGGGCAAACTCTCCATTGGTCCACTTCTCCACTCTTTTCACTGCTTCATGAACAGACCCCTTAGAACAAAAGAACCAAAACCAAAACATGGGGTTCTGCGCCAGCTTGATTTTTTACAAGGGAAGATCACTGTTGGCTGTCCAATGCATTTACATGTGGTAAATGCAAAAATACTACAAATATTGCAGCTTTTAGAAAGATTTACCACTATATAATGCAGGTAAAACACCAACTGATATGATAACTCAAGAAACTGTGTTAGAAAAAAAAAATGAAACACAAATGTAAAAATGGCAGTGGGTATGAACTCTGAGAGGTCAATTTCCATGTACATGTACAGTAAGTGCATTTGCATAGCATAATTCAGCTTTAAAATCAGTCATATAGACATGCGCATAACTTACATGAGTATCTTGAACTGTACTAATTTGCACCCCTCCGCATGGAAAGGTGAGTCTTGGGCCTTCATGGGTTTTGTATATTTATCTGGATGATCATCATTATTTCCATTATCTAAATTGACATTATGGTTGTCGACATTTTTACTGTCTATATTTTATATGTCGACAGTTTGCCTATCTTTGTTTTACATGTCGGCATTTTGTCTGTGTCTGTTTTGCAAGTTGACATGTTAACTGTGTCTATGTATGGAATGTTGACATTTTACCCATGTCTATAATTATTATGTTGACATTTTTTGTATGTGTTGACACTGTTTGTTGACATATTTTTCCATTGTCAACAGTTTGTGTCTATATTTTAACTGAAAATGTTTTGAATCTATACGGCTGGATAGCTGTCGGCTGGATGTGCTTCCATAGAAGTGCTGACATAAAAGTGTTATTATAAAAATAGCGTTATACCTGCGTCAAGTTATATCATCAGCTGTTGTCGATTGTGAACTTGTGAACCAACTCCTCATCACTCTTTGTGCTCAACAGGTATGATTCGTTGAACTACACATCCCAGCAAGTTGTACTGCATTTGCTGATTATGTCAAATGAATTTCATGATTGAATAGTCTAGAGATATAGTTGGCTGCCTTATTGGTATGATTCGTTGAACTACACATCCCAGCAAGTTGTACTGCATTTGCTGATTATGTCAAATGAATTTCATGATTGAATAGTCTAGAGATATAGTTGGCTGCCTTATTGGTATGATTCGTTGAACTACACATCCCAGCAAGTTGTACTGCATTTGCTGATTATGTCAAATGAATTTCATGATTGAATAGTCTAGAGATATAGTTGGCTGCCTTATTGGTATGATTCGTTGAACTACACATCCCAGCAAGTTGTACTGCATTTGCTGATTATGTCAAATGAATTTCATGATTGAATAGTCTAGAGATATAGTTGGCTGCCTTATTGGTATGATTCGTTGAACTACACATTCCAGCAAGTTGTACTGCATTTGCTGATTATGTCAAATGAATTTCATGATTGAATAGTCTAGAGATATAGTTGGCTGCCTTATTGGTATGATTCGTTGAACTACACATCCCAGCAAGTTGTACTGCATTTGCTGATTATGTCAAATGAATTTCATGATTGAATAGTCTAGAGATATAGTTGGCTGCCTTATTGGTATGATTCGTTGAACTACACATCCCAGCAAGTTGTACTGCATTTGCTGATTATGTCAAATGAATTTCATGATTGAATAGTCTAGAGATATAGTTGGCTGCCTTATTGGTATGATTCGTTGAACTACACATCCCAGCAAGTTGTACTGCATTTGCTGATTATGTCAAATGAATTTCATGATTGAATAGTCTAGAGATATAGTTGGCTGCCTTATTGGTATGATTTGTTGAACTACACATCCCAGCAAGTTGTACTGCATTTGCTGATTATGTCAAATGAATTTCATGATTGAATAGTCTAGAGATATAGTTGGCTGCCTTATTGGTATGATTCGTTGAACTACACATCCCAGCAAGTTGTACTGCATTTGCTGATTATGTCAAATGAATTTCATGATTGAATAGTCTAGAGATATAGTTGGCTGCCTTATTGGTATGATTCGTTGAACTACACATCCCAGCAAGTTGTACTGCATTTGCTGATTATGTCAAATGAATTTCATGATTGAATAGTCTAGAGATATAGTTGGCTGCCTTATTGGTATGTAATGTCTGTTTTTCTAAGCTAATTTATGGCCTTAGTTTAAAGGGGGATGGTCTTGGGTGGAGTTTGCAATCATTGCATTCACATGGATATTGTTCCTATGTGTAGTCTAGTATACGGCTGGATAGCCGTCGGCTGGATGTGCTTCCATAGAAGTGCTGACATAAAAGTGTTATTATAAAAATAGCGTTATACCTGCGTTAAACCGAAGGAAACCAGAAGGAAAACATAAACACACCAACACTACCACAAAAGGACTGCCTTAATGCTCAAAAGTATGTAATTCATCTTATGCATATCATCCGTTTTTACAAAACCTAGGAAAAGGTATCCCCAATCTGCTCACTACAGTTCTCTCTTATGCAAACTTATGTATGTTTCTTTATGTAATGATTTCTTGAAAATGTCATTGCATGTGTGGGGAAGTTGCTCAGTGAAACAGTTTAGTATTGCATACTAACTGGTGATTACCTCTTTTGAACATTAACCCATTGTGGTCTGGTGTACTATGTCTTTATATTTAGTAAGGTATAGTCGTGGTGTAAAGGACAGAGTATGATTACTGATTAGTAAAAGAAAACAAATACTGAGCAACATCCCCAAACAGGTAATTTCAACTTTAAACTTGTCATTTATTTTGTACGCTCTGGACATGGCTACTACTAACAAATGCACAGAAAATTTTTTTAAAGCTATGTCTGCAAATGCTAGGAGCTTAGGAGACAAAATTCCAGAGCTAATTGCGATAATGACAAGGGATAACCTGGATTTTGTGGCTATTACAGAGTCTTGGTGCAATGAGAATCATGACTGGGACTTAACTATACCAGGATACAATTTATTTAGGAAAGATAGAATAGGAAGAATAGGAGGAGGGGTAGCAATGTATGTGAAAAAAAGCATAAATGCCACTTTAATACAAAATATTGAAGCCAAAACTGAGGCCCTTTGGGTCACCATAGAAACTGGGAAGAAGGACATTATTCGCATTGGGGTGATCTATAGACCACCAGGCCAGGGGCAGGATTTGGACAGGAACCTATTGTTGGACATCTCTAAAATGGCTTTTAAGGGAGAAGTCATAATCATGGGAGACTTTAATTTACCTGATGTAAATTGGGAGGGGTCTTTTGCAAGTTCAGCTACAAGTGGCAAATTTCTACATTCCTTACAGGGAGCATCTCTCAAGCAATTGGTGAGGGAGCCCACTCGCAAAGACTCAATATTAGATCTAATTCTTACAAATGGTGATAGAATATCTGATATATATGTGGGTGAGCACCTGGGATCCAGTGATCATCAAGCAGTATGGTTTAGTATAAAGACAGGATCCAACTCCTCTCACACAAAAACAAAGGTGTTGGATTTTAGAAATGCAGACTTTGCAAAAATGGGGAGATGTTTAAGTGATTCATTGGCAGACTGGAGGAACTTGGAAGGGGTGCAGGAGAGGTGGAAAAAAATCAAAAGTGCATTACTAAGTGTAACAGACCTTTGTATCAAAATGGTTAGGAAAAGCACCAGGAAAAGGAAGCCAGTGTGGTTCACAAAAGTAGTATCAACTAGTGTGAAAGCAAAAAAGATGGCTTTTAGGAAATACAAACAGACTCAAAATAATAACGACAAAGAGGAGTATCTGGACAGACGGAAGGATGCTAAGAAAGTGATCAGACGTGCAAAGGCAGAAGCTGAGGAGAAAATGGCCCAGTCAGTAGATAAAGGGGGCAAAACTTTTTTTAAGTATATAAGTGAAAGGAGAAAATCAAATGGAGGAATAATAAGACTTAAGACAGAGAGTGGGCATTTGGTGGAGGGAGACAAGGCAATAGCAGATCACCTAAATAATTATTTTTGCTCAGTATTTACTACAGAAGAAGGGATGGGGCCACAGTTAAATTGCAAGGACATTCATAAAAATAAGGTAGATGAAAATACATTTACAGAGGAGAAGGTCCTAACAGAACTTTCAAAACTAAAAGTGGATAAATCAATGGGACCAGATGGAATACACCCAAGGATACTCAAAGAGCTAAAAGATGTCCTGGTTACACCTTTAACAGAATTATTTAACCAGTCACTAAATACAGGTGATATTCCAGAGGACTGGAAAAGAGCAAATGTAGTTCCACTGCACAAAAGTGGAAGCAAGGAAGAAGCAAGTAACTACAGACCAGTAAGCCTTACATCAGTAGTAGGGAAAGTAATGGAAAAACTATTAAAAGAAAGAGTAGTGGAATATCTTAAATCAAACAACTTACAGGATCCAAAACAGCATGGATTTACTGGTGGGAGATCATGCCAAACAAATCTTATTGACTTTTTTGACTCTGTGATGAAAATAATAGATCAAGGGGGAGCTGTAGATGTAGCATATCTAGACTTTAGTAAGGCATTTGACACTGTCCCACATCACAGACTGCTAAATAAACTTGAAAGCCTGGGGGTGGATTATAAATTAGTGAAATGGATAAGAACCTGGTTGCAGGATAGGAAACAGACAGTTGTAGTTAATGGAGTGCAATCTATGGAGGGAAATGTTACCAGTGGAGTACCCCAGGGATCTGTACTTGGTCCAGTTCTCTTTAATATCTTTGTCGGTGACATTGCAGATGGTATTGAAGGGAAGATATGCCTTTTTGCAGATGATACAAAGATATGCAACAGGGTAGACACACCGGGAGGGGTCAAACAAATGATTGATGACCTAGGTAGGCTTGAGAAATGGTCAAGAACGTGGCAACTACAGTTTAATGCTAAAAAATGCAAAATCATACACTTGGGTCTCAAAAACCCAAAGGCTAAGTATAGTATCAAGGGTACTATAATGGAAACTACTGAGGAGGAAAGAGATTTAGGAGTCACTATTTCAAGTAGAGATGAGCGGGTTCGGTTTCTCTGAATCCGAACCCGCCAGAACTTCATGTTTTTTTTCACGAGTCCGAGCGACTCGGATCTTCCCGCCTTGCTCGGTTAACCCGAGCGCGCCCGAATGTCATCATGACGCTGTCGGATTCTCGCGAGGCTCGGATTCTATCGCGAGACTCGGATTCTATATAAGGAGCCGCGCGTCGCCGCCATTTTCACACGTGCATTGAGATTGATAGGGAGAGGACGTGGCTGGCGTCCTCTCCGTTTAGACACTTGATTTACTAATTTTGGGGAGCATTAGGAGTACTCAGTAGTGTACAGTGCAGAGTTTTGCTGATAGTGACCAGTGACCACCACTTTTATTTATAATCCGTTCTCTGCCTGAAAAAAGCGATACACAGCACACAGTGACTCAGTCACATACATACCATATCTGTGTGCACTGCTCAGGCTCAGGCCAGTGTGCTGCATCATCTATATATATTATATATATGTCTGACTGCTCAGCTCACACAGCTTATAATTGTGGGGGAGACTGGGGAGCACTACTGCAGTGCCAGTTATAGGTTATAGCAGGAGCCAGGAGTACATAATATTATATTAAAATTAAACAGTGCACACTTTTGCTGCAGGAGTGCCACTGCCAGTGTGACTAGTGACCAGTGACCTGACCACCAGTATATAATATTAGTAGTATACTATCTCTTTATCAACCAGTCTATATTAGCAGCAGACACAGTACAGTGCGGTAGTTCACGGCTGTGGCTACCTCTGTGTCGGCACTCGGCAGCCCGTCCATAATTGTATATACCAGTGACCTAACCGTGGTTTTTTTTTCTTTCTTTATACATACATACTAGTTACGAGTATACTATCTCTTTATCAACCAGTCTATATATTAGCAGCAGACACAGTACAGTGCGGTAGTTCACGGCTGTGGCTACCTCTGTGTCGGCACTCGGCAGCCCGTCCATAATTGTATATACCAGTGACCTAACCGTGGTTTTTTTTTCTTTCTTTATACATACATACTAGTTACGAGTATACTATCTCTTTATCAACCAGTCTATATATTAGCAGCAGACACAGTACAGTGCGGTAGTTCACGGCTGTGGCTACCTCTGTGTCGGCACTCGGCAGCCCGTCCATAATTGTATATACCAGTGACCTAACCGTGGTTTTTTTTTCTTTCTTTATACATACATACTAGTTACGAGTATACTATCTCTTTATCAACCAGTCTATATATTAGCAGCAGACACAGTACAGTGCGGTAGTTCACGGCTGTGGCTACCTCTGTGTCGGCACTCGGCAGCCCGTCCATAATTGTATATACCACCTAACCGTGGTTTTTTTTTTCTTTCTTTATACATACATACTAGTTACGAGTATACTATCTCTTTATCAACCAGTCTATATATTAGCAGCAGACACAGTACAGTGCGGTAGTTCACGGCTGTGGCTACCTCTGTGTCGGCACTCGGCAGCCCGTCCATAATTGTATATACCAGTGACCTAACCGTGGTTTTTTTTTCTTTCTTTATACATACATACTAGTTACGAGTATACTATCTCTTTATCAACCAGTCTATATATTAGCAGCAGACACAGTACAGTGCGGTAGTTCACGGCTGTGGCTACCTCTGTGTCGGCACTCGGCAGCCCGTCCATAATTGTATATACCAGTGACCTAACCGTGGTTTTTTTTTCTTTCTTTATACATACATACTAGTTACGAGTATACTATCTCTTTATCAACCAGTCTATATATTAGCAGCAGACACAGTACAGTGCGGTAGTTCACGGCTGTGGCTACCTCTGTGTCGGCACTCGGCAGCCCGTCCATAATTGTATATACCAGTGACCTAACCGTGGTTTTTTTTTCTTTCTTTATACATACATACTAGTTACGAGTATACTATCTCTTTATCAACCAGTCTATATATTAGCAGCAGACACAGTACAGTGCGGTAGTTCACGGCTGTGGCTACCTCTGTGTCGGCACTCGGCAGCCCGTCCATAATTGTATATACCAGTGACCTAACCGTGGTTTTTTTTTCTTTCTTTATACATACATACTAGTTACGAGTATACTATCTCTTTATCAACCAGTCTATATATTAGCAGCAGACACAGTACAGTGCGGTAGTTCACGGCTGTGGCTACCTCTGTGTCGGCACTCGGCAGCCCGTCCATAATTGTATATACCAGTGACCTAACCGTGGTTTTTTTTTCTTTCTTTATACATACATACTAGTTACGAGTATACTATCTCTTTATCAACCAGTCTATATATTAGCAGCAGACACAGTACAGTGCGGTAGTTCACGGCTGTGGCTACCTCTGTGTCGGCACTCGGCAGCCCGTCCATAATTGTATATACCAGTGACCTAACCGTGGTTTTTTTTTCTTTCTTTATACATACATACTAGTTACGAGTATACTATCTCTTTATCAACCAGTCTATATATTAGCAGCAGACACAGTACAGTGCGGTAGTTCACGGCTGTGGCTACCTCTGTGTCGGCACTCGGCAGCCCGTCCATAATTGTATATACCACCTAACCGTGGTTTTTTTTTCTTTCTTTATACATACATACTAGTTACGAGTATACTATCTCTTTATCAACCAGTCTATATATTAGCAGCAGACACAGTACAGTGCGGTAGTTCACGGCTGTGGCTACCTCTGTGTCGGCACTCGGCAGCCCGTCCATAATTGTATACTAGTATCCAATCCATCCATCTCCATTGTTTACCTGAGGTGCCTTTTAGTTGTGCCTATTAAAATATGGAGAACAAAAATGTTGAGGTTCCAAAATTAGGGAAAGATCAAGATCCACTTCCACCTCGTGCTGAAGCTGCTGCCACTAGTCATGGCCGAGACGATGAAATGCCAGCAACGTCGTCTGCCAAGGCCGATGCCCAATGGCATAGTACAGAGCATGTCAAAACCAAAACACCAAATATCAGTAAAAAAAGGACTCCAAAACCTAAAATAAAATTGTCGGAGGAGAAGCGTAAACTTGCCAATATGCCATTTACCACACGGAGTGGCAAGGAACGGCTGAGGCCCTGGCCTATGTTCATGGCTAGTGGTTCAGCTTCACATGAGGATGGAAGCACTCAGCCTCTCGCTAGAAAACTGAAAAGACTCAAGCTGGCAAAAGCACCGCAAAGAACTGTGCGTTCTTTGAAATCCCAAATCCACAAGGAGAGTCCAATTGTGTCGGTTGCGATGCCTGACCTTCCCAACACTGGACGTGAAGAGCATGCGCCTTCCACCATTTGCACGCCCCCTGCAAGTGCTGGAAGGAGCACCCGCAGTCCAGTTCCTGATAGTCAGATTGAAGATGTCAGTGTTGAAGTACACCAGGATGAGGAGGATATGGGTGTTGCTGGCGCTGGGGAGGAAATTGACCAGGAGGATTCTGATGGTGAGGTGGTTTGTTTAAGTCAGGCACCCGGGGAGACACCTGTTGTCCGTGGGAGGAATATGGCCATTGACATGCCAGGTGAAAATACCAAAAAAATCAGCTCTTCGGTGTGGAGGTATTTCACCAGAAATGCGGACAACAGGTGTCAAGCCGTGTGTTCCCTTTGTCAAGCTGTAATAAGTAGGGGTAAGGACGTTAACCACCTCGGAACATCCTCCCTTATACGTCACCTGCAGCGCATTCATAATAAGTCAGTGACAAGTTCAAAAACTTTGGGTGACAGCGGAAGCAGTCCACTGACCAGTAAATCCCTTCCTCTTGTAACCAAGCTCACGCAAACCACCCCACCAACTCCCTCAGTGTCAATTTCCTCCTTCCCCAGGAATGCCAATAGTCCTGCAGGCCATGTCACTGGCAAGTCTGACGAGTCCTCTCCTGCCTGGGATTCCTCCGATGCATCCTTGCGTGTAACGCCTACTGCTGCTGGCGCTGCTGTTGTTGCCGCTGGGAGTCGATGGTCATCCCAGAGGGGAAGTCGTAAGCCCACTTGTACTACTTCCAGTAAGCAATTGACTGTTCAACAGTCCTTTGCGAGGAAGATGAAATATCACAGCAGTCATCCTACTGCAAAGCGGATAACTGAGTCCTTGACAACTATGTTGGTGTTAGACGTGCGTCCGGTATCCGCCGTTAGTTCACAGGGAACTAGACAATTTATTGAGGCAGTGTGCCCCCGTTACCAAATACCATCTAGGTTCCACTTCTCTAGGCAGGCGATACCGAGAATGTACACGGACGTCAGAAAAAGACTCACCAGTCTCCTAAAAAATGCAGTTGTACCCAATGTCCACTTAACCACGGACATGTGGACAAGTGGAGCAGGGCAGGGTCAGGACTATATGACTGTGACAGCCCACTGGGTAGATGTATGGACTCCCGCCGCAAGAACAGCAGCGGCGGCACCAGTAGCAGCATCTCGCAAACGCCAACTCTTTCCTAGGCAGGCTACGCTTTGTATCACCGCTTTCCAGAATACGCACACAGCTGAAAACCTCTTACGGCAACTGAGGAAGATCATCGCGGAATGGCTTACCCCAATTGGACTCTCCTGTGGATTTGTGGCATCGGACAACGCCAGCAATATTGTGTGTGCATTAAATATGGGCAAATTCCAGCACGTCCCATGTTTTGCACATACCTTGAATTTGGTGGTGCAGAATTTTTTAAAAAACGACAGGGGCGTGCAAGAGATGCTGTCGGTGGCCAGAAAAATTGCGGGACACTTTCGGCGTACAGGCACCACGTACAGAAGACTGGAGCACCACCAAAAACTACTGAACCTGCCCTGCCATCATCTGAAGCAAGAAGTGGTAACGAGGTGGAATTCAACCCTCTATATGCTTCAGAGGTTGGAGGAGCAGCAAAAGGCCATTCAAGCCTATACAATTGAGCACGATATAGGAGATGGAATGCACCTGTCTCAAGTGCAGTGGAGAATGATTTCAACGTTGTGCAAGGTTCTGATGCCCTTTGAACTTGCCACACGTGAAGTCAGTTCAGACACTGCCAGCCTGAGTCAGGTCATTCCCCTCATCAGGCTTTTGCAGAAGAAGCTGGAGGCATTGAAGAAGGAGCTAAAAGGGAGCGATTCCGCTAGGCATGTGGGACTTGTGGATGCAGCCCTTAATTCGCTTAACAAGGATTCACGGGTGGTCAATCTGTTGAAATCAGAGCACTACATTTTGGCCACCGTGCTCGATCCTAGATTTAAAGCCTACCTTGGATCTCTCTTTCCGGCAGACACAGGTCTGCTGGGGTTGAAAGACCTGCTGGTGACAAAATTGTCAAGTCAAGCGGAACGCGACCTGTCAACATCTCCTCCTTCACATTCTCCCGCAACTGGGGGTGCGAGGAAAAGGCTCAGAATTCCGAGCCCACCCGCTGGCGGTGATGCAGGGCAGTCTGGAGCGACTGCTGATGCTGACATCTGGTCCGGACTGAAGGACCTGACAACGATTACGGACATGTCGTCTACTGTCACTGCATATGATTCTCTCAACATTGATAGAATGGTGGAGGATTATATGAGTGACCGCATCCAAGTAGGCACGTCACACAGTCCGTACTTATACTGGCAGGAAAAAGAGGCAATTTGGAGGCCCTTGCACAAACTGGCTTTATTCTACCTAAGTTGCCCTCCCACAAGTGTGTACTCCGAAAGAGTGTTTAGTGCCGCCGCTCACCTTGTCAGCAATCGGCGTACGAGGTTACATCCAGAAAATGTGGAGAAGATGATGTTCATTAAAATGAATTATAATCAATTCCTCCGCGGAGACATTGACCAGCAGCAATTGCCTCCACAAAGTACACAGGGAGCTGAGATGGTGGATTCCAGTGGGGACGAATTGATAATCTGTGAGGAGGGGGATGTACACGGTGATATATCGGAGGGTGAAGATGAGGTGGACATCTTGCCTCTGTAGAGCCAGTTTGTGCAAGGAGAGATTAATTGCTTCTTTTTTGGGGGGGGTCCAAACCAACCCGTCATATCAGTCACAGTCGTGTGGCAGACCCTGTCACTGAAATGATGGGTTGGTTAAAGTGTGCATGTCCTGTTTTGTTTATACAACATAAGGGTGGGTGGGAGGGCCCAAGGATAATTCCATCTTGCACCTCTTTTTTCTTTTCTTTTTCTTTGCATCATGTGCTGATTGGGGAGGGTTTTTTGGAAGGGACATCCTGCGTGACACTGCAGTGCCACTCCTAGATGGGCCCGGTGTTTGTGTCGGCCACTAGGGTCGCTAATCTTACTCACACAGCTACCTCATTGCGCCTCTTTTTTTCTTTGCGTCATGTGCTGTTTGGGGAGGGTTTTTTGGAAGGGACATCCTGCGTGACACTGCAGTGCCACTCCTAGATGTGCCCGGTGTTTGTGTCGGCCACTAGGGTCGCTAATCTTACTCACACAGCTACCTCATTGCGCCTCTTTTTTTCTTTGCGTCATGTGCTGTTTGGGGAGGGTTTTTTGGAAGGGACATCCTGCGTGACACTGCAGTGCCACTCCTAGATGGGCCCGGTGTTTGTGTCGGCCACTAGGGTCGCTAATCTTACTCACACAGTCAGCTACCTCATTGCGCCTCTTTTTTTCTTTGCGTCATGTGCTGTTTGGGGAGGGTTTTTTGGAAGGGCCATCCTGCGTGACACTGCAGTGCCACTCCTAGATGGGCCCGGTGTTTGTGTCGGCCACTAGGGTCGCTAATCTTACTCACACAGCTACCTCATTGCGCCTCTTTTTTTCTTTGCGTCATGTGCTGTTTGGGGAGGTTTTTTTGGAAGGGCCATCCTGCGTGACACTGCAGTGCCACTCCTAGATGGGCCCGGTGTTTGTGTCGGCCACTAGGGTCGCTAATCTTACTCACACAGCTACCTCATTGCGCCTCTTTTTTTCTTTGCGTCATGTGCTGTTTGGGGAGGGTTTTTTGGAAGGGACATCCTGCGTGACACTGCAGTGCCACTCCTAGATGGGCCCGGTGTTTGTGTCGGCCACTAGGGTCGCTTATCTTACTCACACAGCGACCTCGGTGCAAATTTTAGGACTAAAAATAATATTGTGAGGTGTGAGGTATTCAGAATAGACTGAAAATGAGTGTAAATTATGGTTTTTGAGGTTAATAATACTTTGGGATCAAAATGACCCCCAAATTCTATGATTTAAGCTGTTTTTTAGTGTTTTTGGAAAAAAACACCCGAATCCAAAACACACCCGAATCCGACAAAAATAATTCGGTGAGGTTTTGCCAAAACGCGTTCGAACCCAAAACACGGCCGCGGAACCGAACCCAAAACCAAAACACAAAACCCGAAAAATTTCAGGCGCTCATCTCTAATTTCAAGTGACTTGAAGGCAGGAAAGCAATGCAACAAAGCAATGAGAAAGGCAAGTCAGATGCTTGGTTGCATAGGGAGAGGAATCAGTAGCAGGAAAAAAGAAGTGATAATGCCACTGTATAGGTCATTGGTAAGGCCCCATCTGGAATACTGTGTCCAGTTCTGGAGACCCTATCTCCAGAAGGATATAAATACATTAGAGAGTGTACAAAGAAGGGCAACTAAAATGGTGCATGGCCTACATCACAAAACTTACCCGGAAAGGCTAAAAGATCTTAACATGTATAGTTTGGAGGAGAGAAGGGAAAGGGGAGACATGATAGAAACTTTCAAATATATAAAGGGTCTTAACAAAGTTCAGGAGGGAAACATTCTTCAAAGGAAAAGAAGTATTAGAACTCGAGGGCATACATTGAGACTGGAGGGGGGGAGGTTCAGGGGAAATTTAAGGAAAAATTACTTCACAGAAAGGGTAGTGGATAAGTGGAATAGCCTCCCATCAGAGGTGGTAGAGGCTAAGACTGTAGGGCAATTTAAACATGCTTGGGACAGGCATATGAATATCCTTACAAAGAATCAAGGTTAAAAAAGGGTTGAGATTGCCTAAAGGATAAAATAAAAAAGGGGCAGACTAGATGGGCCAAGTGGTTCTTATCTGCCGTCAAATTCTATGTTTCTATGTTTCTATGTTTCTATGTTTCTAATCTATAGGGACAGACTTGGCTGGCCTAGTAGTGTCCCTCACCCCAAACTTAAACCATTAGAATGTTAGGGACTTTCCTGATGAGGTTAACTGGATGTGGTGCCTAAGCCCATAACATTGGCCATGATTATGCTAAAAACCTCTATTTATTAAAAAAAATATATTGCAAATTATATTATAATTCTAATATTAATGTTTGAATAGTGCACCTGGAGCTTTTTTCTCTTAATGTTTTGGATCTGCCAACATCGGGGGTCATTCCGAGTTGTTCGCTCGGTAAATTTCTTCGCATTGCAGCGATTTTCCGCTTAGTGCGCATGCGCAATGTCCGCACTGCGACTGCGCCAAGTAAATTTGCTATGCAGTTAGGAATTTTACTCACGTTTTTTTCTTCGTTCTGGTGATCGTAATGTGATTGACAGGAAGTGGGTGTTTCTGAGCGGAAACTGGCCGTTTTATGGGTGTGTGCGAAAAAACGCTACCGTTTCTGGGAAAAACGCGGGAGTGGCTGGAGAAACGGAGGAGTGTCTGGCCGAACGCTGGGTGTGTTTGTGACGTCAAACCAGGAACGACAAGCACTGAACTGATCGCAGATGCCGAGTAAGTCTCGAGCTACTCAGAAACTGCACAGAGAAGTCTTATCGCAATATTGCGAATCTTGGGATGGGAGTGATGTGAATGGCCAAATATATGTGTGCACTATATAAATAACTGGTAATAAATAAAATAATTACACTAATATGTGAAATACATTCGTTAATAAATGTATATTCTGCACCTACACAAGATGGGCACAAGTTTCTAGTTGTTGATGATCACTGGGAACACTTTGCACTAGAAGCATCTTTACACTAGGTTAAAGGTTACATATATTTAATTGTGCATGGGGCATAAAATACAGAAAAGGAAAAATGTGCTAACGCATATTTATAATCTTTTATATTGCTCTTTCGACTTTGGTTTCAAAATAATATCCATGACAATATATGCTTTACATTTTTTTTACTTACTGTGCTCTTGTAGGAACACATTATTTTTTTAGGAACTAAAGACAGATGAAAAACAACTTAGCAAATCACCCTAAACCCTTGTGAAGTCTTGCATGAATAGCATTAATTCCACAACAATTTGCATTATTCCTGTCTAACAATTTTCTTAGTATTTAATATCTTTCAGTAAAAGTTGCGCTGCTGTGTTCCAGTCCTTGGATTGCTGCAGTTACATTTATGGAAATTCTATATCACAATATAGAAAGAAAGATGTTTTGGTATGATAAATATATAGCATTATGATAAGTATATGCATACAAAATAGCAAAAAAACAATCACACAGTAAACAAAGTACTCTAGACATATTATTTGAATATATTCTCTGCTATTAATTGTATTTGTTCTGAACATTTTAAGACAGTTAAAATGTGAGGTCACCAATTTATATTGCCACATTGCAGCTGTAGAAAATCTACTTTCTTTTACTGGCAATAATCAGGAATGCATGCCAAAGGAGGTCCCATTTGGAATCGCCTTTAGAATACCCATAAACTGGGTGCATTTACTCCTCACAGAAGGTCCCAAGGAACCAGATGCATTTACCCACTCCAGGATTTGAACCTGTCACATCCGCCAACCCAGAAGGTTCCGTGGAGAGGGAACATCAAACCCCCTCCTGAATGTAAAACAAGGGTTTGTTCACCACACAGGTATTATTGACAATTAGAATTAAATTGTGTTTAGAAATATTATTGACTACTACATCAAATATTTTATCTCCACCATTCAGCAGTGGAGTGTTGTGTATTGTTGCTCCCTAAGAGTGATACAAAATGTAAGCTAAGAAAAAAAACTACAGAGAAATAGGTAAGACTCTTATAGAACGGCGCACATATTTATACTGTATAAAACGTAACCTTTATTGGTATCAAGATTTGAATGCAGTACATGTTGAGTATCCCATAGGCAAATATTCCGAAATACGAAATATTCCAAAATACAGAATTTTTTGAGATAGTGAAACCTTTGTTTTCTAATGGCTCAATGTACACAAACTTTATTATTACAGGTTGAGTCTCCCTTATCCAAAATGCTTGGGACCAGAGGTATTTTGGATATGGAATTTTTCCGTATTTTGGAATAATTGCATACCATAATGAGATATCATGGTGATGGGACCTAAATCTAAGCACAAAATGCATTTATGTTACATATACACCTTATACACACAGCCTGAAGGTAATTTTAGCCAATATTTTTTATAACTTTGTGCATTAAACAAAGTGTGTCTACATTCACACAATTCATTTATGTTTCATATATACCTTATACACACAGCCTGAAGAACATTTAATACAATATTTTTAATAACTTTGTGTATTAAACAAAGTTTGTGTACATTGAGCCATCAAAATACAAAGGCTTCACTATCTCACTCTCACGCAAAAAAGTCCGTATTTCGGAATATTCCGTATTTCGGAATATTTGGATATGGGATACTCAACCTGTATTATTATTATTATTAAGTTATTAAAAATATTGTATTAAATGACCTTCAGGCTGTGTGTATAAGGTGTATATGAAATATAAATGAATTGTGTGAATGTACACACACTTTGTTTAATGCACAAAGTTATTAAAATATTGGCTAAAATGACCTTCAGGCTGTGTGTATAAAGTGTATATGAAACATAAATGCATTCTGTGCTTAGACTTAGGTCCCATCGCCATAATATCTCATTATGGTATGCAATTATTCCAAAATACGGAAAAATACGATATCCAAAATACTTCTGGTCCCAAGCATTTTGGATAAAGGATACTCATCCTGTAATACATTTAAAGACATAAGATATTGCCAACAAGGACAAACAACACATATAGGGAAATTAATCAAAACTTGTTTGCTGTGCATGCGCCCATAGGCCGATCATAAAAATTCTGGTTTGGATCGCGATTTGCGATCCAACCTGAATTAGCCCATAATCTCTAATCTTAGGGCTCTTTCTCTTCTTTTCTTATTTGATGTTCAGCATGTTGTATACAGGTATTTGTAGTAGAGATGTGTTCAGATTATTTTTGATGGTGTTGGTTCTAATTCATCACCCGGCTTTGGTTTTGTATTCGGTTTTGGATTTTGGCCATGACTGGTTTTAGTTTTTAATTTTTTCTGAAAGTTTCCAAAAAAGCTAAAATCACAAAATTGGCCCTTTTTTTGTTCCTATAGTATTATTAACCTCAATATCATTAATTTCCACTGATTTGCTATCAATTTTGACCACCTCACCACTCACAATACTGTTTTCATCAACTTTAGGCCAAAAGCTGCAGTGAGCTGGCTGGTTACTAAGCATCAGAGCAGCGGCACAAACCCACGGCAGTTTATAGAACATCTACAAAACTTTGCCACACAGCAGAAATGAACAGTCGTGCAAGATGGAATTGTAGTTCATTTTGATGAACATCATCTTTTCCACATTTGAGGTAGAAGCCTCCTACACCGATCTCTGATAAGGTTTCCGTCTATGCTGAAAATCCTTTCTGAGTACACACTGGAGGGTGGACAGCTTAAGTAATGCTAAACTAGTTTGCACAAGGGCCTCCAAATTGCCTTTTTTTTCTTCCAGTAGTCAAAGGGACTCTAGGGGTGATTCCGAGTTGATCGTACCCTGCAAAATTTTGCAGGGCTACGATCATGACCATAGACATGCGGGGGGATGCCCAGCACAGGGCTATCCCACCCCGCATGTCAGTGCAGCCTGCTTCCCCTCCACAGAAGTGCAAAAGCATCGCACAGCGGTGATGCTTTTGTATTTTAGGATTAGCTCCCGGCCAGCGCAGCTTTAGCGTGCTGGCCGGGAGCTACTTGTTGCTCCCCGGCCCGCAGCGGCTGCATGTGACATCACGAAGCCGCTGCGGCCCGCCCCTCGCATGGTCCGGCCAAACGCCGCCGTTCTGCATCCCCCAGCCCAGCGACCGCCTCTGCCTGTCAATCAGGCAG
The DNA here is from genome assembly GCF_028390025.1 of Pseudophryne corroboree. Lineage (NCBI taxonomy): Eukaryota > Metazoa > Chordata > Amphibia > Anura > Myobatrachidae > Pseudophryne > Pseudophryne corroboree. The sequence goes on along the minus strand of NC_086454.1, from coordinate 59,624,252 downwards.
AGGCGATCGTAGCGCAGCGACGGCCTTCGGCCGTCTGGCATGCGCCAGCGCACTGCGGCACCGGCACATGCGCAGTTCTGACCCGATCGCACCACTGCGATGAACTGCAGCGTGCGATCGGGTCAGAATAACCCCCTCTGAAAATGTGCATTGTATTCACATAAATAAAACAACTGGAAAAAAACAAAATTAGTTTGCTAGATTATTATTGTTATTATTACCAGTTATTTATATAGCGCACACATATTCCGCAGCGCTTTACAGAGAATATTTGCCCATTCACCTCAGTCCCTGCCCCAGTGGGGCTTACAATCTATATTCCCTACCACATGTACATGAGCACACATTCACACTAGAGTTAATTTTGCTGGGAGCCAATTAACCTACCAGTATATTTTTGGATTGTGGGAGGAAACCGGAGTACCCGGAGGAAACCCACGCAAGCACGGGGAGAATATACAAACTCCACACAGTCAGGGACATGGTGGGAATCGAACCCATGACCTCAGTGCTGTGAGGCAGTAATGCTAACCATTACACCGTTATATTGATCAATTTGATGTGTGACAAGCCAAGTTCCTTTGTAACTCCTCTGCGACTTTGTATATATTTAAAACGGGATCCCGACTAGCGGTATGGTGACCGCTTCCCTTTAAAATAAATTCTTGTGTGGTCAAAGTAGCAGTCCTGCTGATTACAGATCATCTCGGTTGCAGCGGGTGTCTCACACCGTTTTTCATATTTTGGAATACTGTAGTTAGCACACAGGTTTCCAAACATGTCAAAGTTTTGGTCTCACTCTAGACCTTTGTCAATAGGTCAATAGATCAATAGCACTTTATAACAATTATATGTGTTTGTATAAATTCTCATAAAAAGAGAGGGAGAGAGAGAGAGAGAGAGGGGAGAGAAAGAGGGCGAGAGACAGAAAGTAAAAAGTCCTAGAATAAGCACTCTTGTACAATGCATATGAATGTGAAATAATGTACCTGTATAAGTATTAGAGATGTGCGGCGGACACTTTTCGGGTTATGTGTTTGGTTTTAGATCTGGACCCCCGCTCGTGTTTTGGATCTGGTTTGGTTTTACCAAAACTACCTTTTCAGGTTTTGGTTTTGGATATGGATGATTTTTGAAAAAAACATAAAAACAGCACAAATTACAGAATTTGGGGGTAATTTTGATCCTACGGTATTAGTAACCTCAATAACATTCATTTCTACTCATTTCCACTCTATTCTGAACACTGAACAACTCACAATATTGTTTTTAGGCCAAACGGTTGCACCGAGGTTGCTGGATGTCTAAGCTAAATGACACAAGTGGGTGGCATAAACACCTGTCCCATCTAGGAGTGGCACTGCAGTGGCAGACAGCATAGCAGTTTTAAAAAATAGGCCCCAGAGAGCACATAATGCAAAGAAAATAAAAGAGGTGCACGATGGAATTATCCACCCACCCGGGCCCTCCCACCCACCCACGATGGAATTATCCACCCACCCGGGCCCTCCCACCCACCCATATGTTGTTTAAGCAGGACATGCACAGTTTAATAAACCCATCATTTCAGCAATAGGTGGTCCCCCTGGAAAAAGCTCGCCAAGTTCTCTGAATCATAGCTAGCTACAAACATACCACCTCCTTCTTTGATGACTTTTCACATTATGAGAAGAGGAAAGAGGAAGAGGACAGTGTCAAGAAGGTGATTAAAAATTAGAGAGGCACACACAATCAGGAACAACACACAGGCTTTCACCTCCACTCCTATATTGGTGTGGAACAGAAAATACTTCAACCAAGCAAATATATAATTATTACTGGACAAACTGAAAAACTAGGGGCCAGAGCCTCCAAATTTGTACCCCCTTCTCCATGTTCAGCGATTAAAATAATGTCGGATTTAATGCTGGGATGCAAATAAACTGGTGTATACCACAGGATCAAGATTGGATATTTTCCCCTCCACGGAGTCTGAAAACTTACTTTGTGAAAATCTTGTGGGTTCATTTTTTTTAATTTTTTTTAAATTGCATTTTTAGTTACATATTTTGTGGCAGATGCCTTATTTTTATTTTTTACAGCTCCCAGTAACACAAATGTGAGCATACCTGTGTGTCCCAGTTACACGCATGTGAGCATACCTGTGTGTCTGTGGTAAAAAAATGAGTTTTATAGTAAGAACTTACCCTTGTTAAAACTCTTTCTGCGAGGTACACTGGGCTCCACAAGTCTGGACAATGGGGTGTAGAGTAGGATCTTGATCCGAGGCACCAACAGGCTCAAAGCTTTGACTGTTCCCAGAATGCACAGCGCCGCCTACTATATCACTCCGCCTCCCAGCACAGGAGCTCAGTTTAGTTAACCAGACAATTTGCAGTAGCAGGAAAAGAGACGACAACGGTTACACCACACTCTCACGACAAGAGAAGTGTCAGCGGCTAATGCCATATCAACCCAAAGAAGCTAAGTGCGTCAGGGTGGGTGCCTTGTGGAGCCCAGTGTACCTCGCAGAAAGAGTTTTAACAAGGGTAAGTTCTTACCATAAAACTCGTTTTCTGCTGCGGGGTACACTGGGCTCTACAAGTCTGGACAAAGGGGATGTCCTAAAGCAGTTCCTTATGGGAGGAGACGCACTGTAGTGGGCACAAGAACCCGGCGTCCAAAGGAAGCATCCTGGGAAGCGGTAGTATCGAAGGCATAGAACCTTATGAACGTGTTCCCGGAGGACCACGTAGCCGCCTTGCACAATTGTTCAAGGGTCGCACCACGTTGGGCCGCCCAAGAAGGTCCAGACCGACCGAGTAGAATGGGCCGTAATGTGAGTAGGAGCTGATAGACCAGCCTTCACTTAAGCATGTGCAATCACCATTCTAATCCACCTGGCCAGAGTCTGCTCGTGAGCAAGCCAGCCACGTTTGTGAAATCCAAACAAAACAAAGAGAGAATCAGACTTTCGAATAGAAGCAGTTCTCTTCACATAGATAGGGAGAGCCCGTACCACATCCAAAGACCGCTCTTTGGGTTACAAATCAGGAGAGACAAAAGCTGAAACCACAATTTCCTGATTAAGGTGGAACGAAGAAACCACCTTAGGTAAATATCCGGGACGAGTCCTAAGAACCGCCCGGTCACGGTGAAAAATCAGATATGGGGAACTACAAGACAAGGCACCCAAATCTGACACTCTTCTAGCAGAGGCAATAGCCAGCAAGAATACCACCTTAAGGGAAAGCCACTTAAGGTCAGCTGAACCAAGAGGTTCAAATGGAGGCTCCTGCAATGCCTCCAAAACCACTGACAAGTCCCAAGGAGCCACAGGCGGGACATAGGGAGGTTGGATACGCAACACACCCTGAGTGAAAGTATGAACATCAGGTAAAGTCGCAATTTTCCTCTGAAACCACACCGACAAGGCAGAAATATGAACCTTGAGGGAGGCCAGACGCAGGCCTAAATCTAGGCCCTGCTGTAGAAAAGCCAAAAGTTTGGCTGTACTAAACTTGGAAGCGTCATAATGGTTAGATGCGCACCAAAGTAGGAATGCCAGACCCGATGGTAAATCCGAGCAAAGGCCGGTTTCCGGGCCCGCAACATAGTTTTAATGACCTCTTCAGAAAACCCTTAGCTCTTAAGACGGAGGCTTCAAGAGCCACGCCGTCAAAGACAGCCGGGCTAGGTCCTGGTAGACACAGGGGCCCTGAACGAGGAGCAAAAAAGGTTTTTACCAATAGGTAAGGGATCGGGCGCTAAAGTTGCCGCACCTCTAATGCTGCTGCTAACTTAATGGGGTAGTCACACCCAAGGATATGGCAAAAAACAAACAAACAATAGCAGCGCTAGTTGAATTAGTAACACATAAAAGGATTGAGTGATAAAACTATTATATTTAATAAAATGGCAGTTTTAAGCCAAAATTAAAAACAAATATACACAGCTCATAATCTAATATGGGTCTCAACTTTGATTGCCTATGATGAGCAGTCCGTTCCTATATTGTGAACTGGATAAGCAGATGAGTGACTTAATTGTGAAAAGAGACTGGCTGCGCAGTCTAACCATCCAACTTTACCAATGCCGCTAGAGGTGAAGTCCCTTGGAAATCTTTGATGTATATAAACGTCCAAACGGGTTCCTCAGTATTTTGCGGTGTCCTTCTCCTTGAGGTGGTGAATTGTTGGATGTTCAAGATTTTTGCCACAATTCGTCTGCAACAGTGATTAGAGGTGCGGCAACTTTAGTGCAGCAGCATTAGAGGTGCGGCAACTTTAGTGCCCGATCCCTTACCAATTGGTAAAAACCTTTTTTGCATTTTATGGCAGTATCACTGGAATTATACGGCAGTACCACTGGATTTATACACCAGTACCACTGATCTTATATGCCAGTACTTCTGGAAATATATGGCAGTATCACTGGACTTATACAGCAGTACCACTGGACTTATACGGCAATTCTACTGGACTGGATTTATATGGCAGTACCACTGGAATTATACGGCAGTATCACTGGAATTATATGGCAGTACCATTGGACTTATATGGCAGTACCACTGGACTGGATTTATACGGCAGTATCACTCGAATTATATGGCTGTTTCACTGGAATTATATAGCAGTACCACTGGACTTATACACCAGTACCACTGGATTTATACGACAGTACCATTGGACATATACGGCTGTATCAATGGAATTATATGGCTATACCACTGGACATGTACTGCAGTATCACTGGAATAATACGGCAGTACTACTGGACTTAAACGACATTACCACTGGACTTATATGGCAGTACCACTGGGCTGGATTTATACTGCAGTATCACTGGACTTATACACCAGTACCACTGGACTTATACACCAGTACCACTGGACTTATAAGGCAGTATCACTGGAATTATACGGCAGTACCACTGGACTGGATTTATGCCGCAGTATCACTGGAATTATACGACAGTATCACTGGAATTATATGGCAGTACAGCTGGACTTATATGTCAGTTCCATTGGACTGGATTTATACGACAGTATTACTTGATTATACACCAGTACCACTGGAATTATACGGCAGTATCACTGGAATTATACGGCAGTACCACTGGAATTATATGGTAGTACAACTGGACTGGATGTATATGGCAGTATCACTGGACTTATACACCAGTACCACTAGAATTATACAGCAGTATCACTGGAATTATACGCCAGTACCACTGGATTTATACAGAAGTACCACTGGACATATATGGCAGTATCACTGAAATTATATTGCAGTACCACTGGACATATATGTCAGTATCACTAAAATCATAGTGGAACTAGTATCAGTACCATTAGACATATATGGCAGTACCACTGGACTTATACGACAATACCACTGGACTGGATTTATACGGCAGTATCACTGGACTTATACACCAGTACCACTGGAATTATATGGCAGTATCACTGGAATTATACGGCAGCACCACTGGACTGGATTTATATGGCAGTATCACTGGAATTGTACGCCAGTATCACTGGAATTATACAGCAGTATCACCGTAATTATATGGCAGTACCATTGGATTTATACGGCAGTACCACTGGATTTATACGGCAGTACCACTGGACATATACGCCAGTATCACTGGAATTATATGGCAGGACCACTGGACATATACACCAGTAAAAAGAATATTTTAAAAACAATAAGGTATTGCGCTGACTCACCGGTGGAGAAATCACTTTCTTACAATTCCCCTTTCAGGGGTATTTTAATAGTAATACTGCTGCTGCTACCCACAGTGAGGGATATTTTGCGCCCCTCGTGATTATGATAGAAACAAAAAAAAAAACAAAGTGGGAGCGCTGCTAGAATTACTACAAAATAAAACTTTCTTTAATCATATAATTAATACTCATTAGCGGTGAAAATAATCAATGAACTTTTAATAATTAACATGAAGAAACAAAAAGAAAAGAAAATAAAAAAATAAAAAAATAAAAAGAAAAACAATATTGATCACACCAATAATAAAATATATTGCTGAGATGGAATACCAGATCAGATTTGTTTTGTCTCATTAACATAAAACATATGAAAAACCTGTGCAGGCTATATTGGTATTGCACAATGCCCTCGCTTAGTAGCGTAATCCCATATGGTAGTTCAGATGGTAACTTGTTGCTAGCCAAAAGGAAACATAGTTTCAATGTTCATGAAGATTTAAATCATTTGATATAGTATCGTCCACATGTACCACAATGTAGCAGTACGGATCCAGCTGAATACAATGTCCTTTAAAGAAAGGATCCCTTAATCACACAGTCTCTATGATAGAGTTACCTTGGTCCCACGGCACTGGTGCTGTTCCTCTAATTAACTCCTACTGGACCTGCCAGCGTTTTTCAACAATGGAGAGCACCGGAGTGCCGCTGAGCACATTACCCACACACAGTACTGACGTCAATGAAGAGAACGGGACCACGGAGCACATACGGAAAAATACCCTCCTCCATTGTTGAAAAACGCTGGCAGGTCCAGTAGGAGTTAATTAGAGGAACAGCACCAGTGCCGTGGGACCAAGGTAACTCTATCATAGAGACTGTGTGATTAAGGGATCCTTTCTTTAAAGGACATTGTATTCAGCTGGATCCGTACTGCTACATTGTGGTACATGTGGACGATACTATATCAAATGATTTAAATCTTCATGAACATTGAAACTATGTTTCCTTTTGGCTAGCAACAAGTTACCATCTGAACTACCATATGGGATTACGCTACTAAGCGAGGGCATTGTGCAATACCAATATAGCCTGCACAGGTTTTTCATATGTTTTATGTTAATGAGACAAAACAAATCTGATCTGGTATTCCATCTCAGCAATATATTTTATTATTGGTGTGATCAATATTGTTTTTCTTTTTATTTTTTTATTTTTTTCTTTTCTTTTCTTTTTGTTTCTTCATGTTAATTATTAAAAGTTCATTGATTATTTTCACCGCTAATGAGTATTAATTATATGATTAAAGAAAGTTTTATTTTGTAGTAATTCTAGCAGCGCTCCCACTTTGTTTGTTTTTTTGTTTCTATCATATACACCAGTATCACTGGATTTATACGGCAGTACCACTGGACATATACTGCAGTGTCAATGTATTATGTGGCAGTACCACTGGACATATACGGCAGTATCACTGGATTTATACGGCAGTACCGCTAGACATATATTGCAGTATCACTGGACCTATACGGCAGTACCGCTGAAACTTATACGGCAGTATCACTGGACTTATAATGCAGCACAGGGACACCACCACTGGACTGATGCAGGACAACACAGCACCACTGCAATGGACTGGACTTATACAGCAGCACTGGACATATGGCAGTAGAGTTCACCACCACTGTGACTGGACTGATGCAGCACTAGACACCACCACTGTACTGATGCAGCACAACACAGCACCACTGGACTGGACTTATACAGCAGCACTGGACATATGGCAGCAGAGAACACCACCATTGTGACTGGACTGATGCAGCACAAGACACCACCACTGGACTGGGCAGCACAACACAGCACCACTGCACTGGACTTATACAGCAGCAAAGGACATATGGCAGCAGAGGACACCACCACTGTGACTGGACTGATACAGCACAAGACACTACCACTGTACTGATGCAGGACAACACAGCACCACTGCAATGGACTGGACTTATACAGCTACATTGGACATATGGCAGCAGAGGACACCACCACTGTGACTGGACTGATGCAGCATAAGACACTACACTGGACTGAGCAGCACAAGACAGCACTGGATTCGCCACCCCACTTTCCCTCCCACACAGACACTGAGGACGGAAACACGTCCTCTTGTTACACTCTCCTGGACTGGATTGAAAATGTCGGTGATGCGCGGCTCCTTATATGGAATCCAAAACCCGCGAGAATCCGATAGCGGGATGATGACGTCTTGCCTCGTTCTGGTTTTCGTGTCAGGCGGGAAAACCCGAGCCTGGCTCGGGTAGTGAAGTTCAGGGGGGTACAGTTCTCAGGGAACCGAACCAGGTCGTCTCTGATATATATATATATATATATATATATATTGTATATAATGTGGTAATCATAGCATGGGCTTTCTCTGGGATCAATTTTGACATGCCCCTTCCCCACGAGGCTTGCGCCTGATGTCCCTATTGGAAAAATGGTGTGGCACCAATTCTCTTTCTGGCACATTGCCCCAATGAAATCTAGTTACGGCTCTGTGCTAGACACAAATAACAGACAGAGATACGAAGAAGAAGCAGTATATTACATATCAGCTACATACATATCATTCATATAGATGATCAGCCACATTTAGACCAGCTTAACAGCCATGCTCAGACATGAATCAAGGTATATATGACTATATAGAAAAAAGACCTCCTAATAGCGCCTTGAGTCTTGTTGGAGAAGAGCACTCTATAAATAAAATTATTATTATTATTATTATTATTATTATTATTAATATATTGATACTAGGTACACCAAAATGTAAAAGGTCCTTAAGCTCTAGCACTCTGTATGATAACTATGACCAGTGAATCATCTGCCAAAACTCTAGCATCATACCAGATCAAAAAATAATACTACAGGAGTATTTAACAGATAAGTATCTTTAACTTAAATATATGGTGTTGGTGGTTTGTGTCTTCCCACCCGCCATGTGTCCTTAATTGCCTGCTTGTTCCCTTCTCTTCACTGCCAGTGAAAATCCTCAACTGATAAACCAAAGCCATATATTAAACCTGCAGTACAACATGCTTAGAGCACGCACCAGCATCTGCACATTCAGAAGTGTTACCTAACACTTTGCTGCTTTGCTTGATGCTCAATAAACACTTTGGTGTCTAATCTTCAACTTGGAATACCCTTACTTATTACCTTATACACTTCAACTCATCTTTGGCTCCCTAATTCTACTCTGATAGTGAAGTGCCCAACTTCTAAGATCTACTGTAGGGAGGGAAATGTAATGGGATGTGATTTGGTCAAAAGTGCAAGTTTAGTGCTAAACTTGCACGTTTTGACCATCTCTTAAATGTAATAGGATGCAAATGTGAATAAACTTGCATTTTTCAGCCTTACTACAAACTCCCCTTGACAACTTGCATCCAGATGTTTTCCTATAGAAAAGATAGTTCTTGGGCAATGTAATGCAATGCGAGATTGTAACTCGTATGCCAAACCTTACTATAAATCGCAAAAAAATTAGACCAGGTTCAGGTTTTCTGCTATAATTACTTAAAAAAAGACATTTAAACACAGCAGAGCCCCATAACCAGCACTGATGTCAACACCAAATAATTTATCACCTTTGTTGTGTGTATATAAAAGAAAACCAAGACACATTATTTGTCTGACATACATTTTAATTGAAATATGTCAGTTTCTGAAGAAAAGTATGCAAAGTTTTTTGATATGTGTATTGAAAACACTACTTTTTAACATTAGGTCAGTAACAAAAATTAACAATAACAACATTCACAAAAAATAATCAAAAAAATTATGCATTTTGGCCTGTATCTATCAGTGCCTCTACCCTGGACTTCTACTTTCCTACCACAGGTGCGTACACTTTGGAAGGGTGGAGTAGTTGGTGACACTGAAACAGATGATGTTGGCCCACTACTAATTGGGTTAATTGACGCTGCCTCAAATCTAAGCCTCCTTGCCACCAATTCAGTGTGAACATTAACCTGGGCATGAGTTTCAGCTTGAATTGCTTTGGTCAGATTTTGGAGTTGGCCCATTAGATTTTTGTTAAGGCTCTGTATTTGCATTTCTATATTATGGCCCACTCACATACTGGTACCCTGGGCTGCTCAAGCAATGATAGTTTGCTTCCTCATATGGCGCATCATGCAGTCAATTTGTTCAATTTGCCTCTGCATGAATTGCAACTGAGAGTCCCTAAAAGTGTCCAAGTACAGTGTAAATTCCTCCACAGATGGAGGGCGGTATGTTGAAGATATGGTTGGTCCTACTGTTTGTTGTTGCTGTTGGGTATCTACATTACCCACATCTGGGAGGTCAATGGTTTCGATGGGTGACAACACCAGGACTTGGTCAGCAAGGGCATCTTGTCTTTCTTCAACTGGTGGTCTGGGAGGTCGTGAACGTGATGGTCCTACAACATAAACATTATAGGTAAGTTATTTGAGGTTTCTAAGAAAAATAACATATGTATATATGTTACACATTAATCTTTGTTTTTTTGGGGGCAAAAATGTGTGCTTTGTTAATCAAAAACTAGAAACTTTACCTAAGGGCAGAATTGGCAATATTTCCCGGTATTACTGAATAACAGTGGGAGGAAAAGAGTTTGAGGTAGACTGCACATAAAAAAATAAACATTGGTAGAGACAACTGTGAAATGAAACAATGTGCAACATCAATGTGGGTGCTTTGTGGCAGTTAGCAATACACCCCCATCGAGATGTGCACCGGACACTTTTTGGGTTTTGGGTTTTGGTTGTGGATCTGGAGCTCCTTTTCGTGTTTTGGATCTGGATTGGTTTTGCCAAAACCACCCTTTCGGGTTTTGGTTTTGGGTTTTAATCTGGATTATTTAAAAAAAAAAAAACATCAAGACAGCTAAAATAACAGAATTTGGGGGGTGTTTTTGTACCTATAGTATTATTAACCTCAATAACATTCATTTCCACTCATTTCCAGTCAATTTTGACCACCTCACTGCTGACAATATTGTTCACCAACATAGGGGGTCATTCCGACCTAATCGTAGCTGTGCTAAAATTAGCACAGCTACGATCACTTAAACTGACATGCGGGGGGGACGCCCAGTACAGTGCTAGTCTGCCCCGCATGTCAGACTGCCCCCCTTCCCGCACAAGTACAAAAGCATCGCACAGCAGCGATGCTTTTGTACTTGAAGAGTACCTCCCAGCCAGCGCAGCTCCTGCGACTGGCCGGGAGTTACTCATCGCTGCCCGCCTCACAGCAGCTTTGTGTGAAGTCACGCAGCCGCTGCAGCCCGCCCCCTTCACGGTCCGGTCACGCCTGTGTTGCCCAGACTGCGCCCACAAAACGGCAGCCAAATGCTGCCATGCCGCTCCCTCTCGCCCAGCGACCGCCTCTGCCTGATCGCTAGGCAACGACAGCCATCATCTGTCAGCCATGTGCCGGCGCACTGCGGCACTGGTGCACTGCAGTGCCAGCGCATGCACAGTTCTGACCTGATCGCTGCGCTGCGAAGAACTACAGCGAGCGATCAGGTCAGAATGACCCCCATAGGTCAAAGCCTGGCTAGCTAAACTAAGCAAAAAAGCAGCGGCACAAACACACGCCAGTTATTTCTGTTTAAAAATGTTTTACAAATTAGCACTGTATTAGCAATAACCAATAAAACCAACTTACAATTACTATCAATAAAAAACAGTCCAACATAGGTATTTCCTGAGAATCATGTGTAGAATATCATTGCTCTAAAGTAGTTACCAAACAGCAAAGAAAAGAAAACCAAAACAATTGTAAATAAGCAGCAGCAGACATTGATGCCCCCTACACAAGTGCACATGCCCCCAGCACATTCCCATTCTCAGTGCCCAGTCTGTACCTCCCTCCTGGGGGCCCTGGGGACTGATGACTGGCACTCTCTTCCCATATAAAGCCCCGATCGATCAGCCATTTTGTCGAGCAGCTCCCCAAAATCTCCCCAATCACAAAAAACAGCATTCCATTCCTGCGTAGTACAGTCCGGAATACTTTGGGACACACAGTTAAATATTTGCCAGGTTACAGTGCTGGTCGGATACAGTGCGGGTCAGACACAGTGCGGGTTACAGTGCAGGTTGGATACAAAGCAGGTCAGATGCAATGCAGGTTACAGCGTGGGTCAGATACAGTACAGGAGGATATAGGGCAGCTCGGATACAGTGTAGGTGGAATTTATTGTGGCTTGCATATAGTGCAGATCGGATACAGGGGGTCATTCCAACCTGGTCGCATGCAAGCTATTTTTTGCACTGCAGTGACCAGGTAATCCCTGCCTACAGGCAGTGGTGCCAAGAGAGGGGGGGGGGGGAGGGTACAAATTACCCGGACCCAGGTCTGATGGAGGGGCCCAGTGAGGGTCCAGTACGGGCCCAGACCCCCTCCCCTTACCTGGCAGCAGTAGCTGCAGCTCTTCTCCTCAGCCCAGCACACGCTGCTGTGTACTGGGCTGCAGTGTGGCCATGGAGGTGCTTAAAATGCTATTTTTTCAGTATTTTTTTCTAAGGGTACATGAGCACACCTCCCGGGATTAGACCATACCCCTTCAAAAGTACCTGGGCCCAGCCCGGCTATCGACTGCCCTGCCTACAGTGGAGGGGGTTAGGACTGTGCAGGGCTGCAATCACTTGTGCAGAGAGATGCACGAACAAAAAGTTTGTGCAGTCTCTGCACAGCTCAGGACTTACTCACCCGCTGCGATGATCCGTCTTGGAGCTGACGTCAGGAACCCTCCTCTTCAACGGCTGGGCACTCCTTGAAAATGGTGAGCTGCCACCCAGGTCTGCCTTCTGCTTGTCAATCTTCTTGCGCTCGCCGCTGCGAATGGATTCTTCGTAAGGTCTGTTGCTCCGTGGCGACGGCTATCTCTGGCAATCGATGCACCTGCGCATTGCCGCCCGTTTGCACGACTGCAAGAAATTGCAACGTGTGAACGGGTTTGAATGACCCCCACAGTGCGGGCCGGATACAGTGTGGGTTGGATACAGTGCAGGTTACAGTGCGGTTTGGATACAGTGCAGGTCGGAGTGCGGGTTGGATATAGGGTGCGTTGGCTACAGTGCAAGGTCAGATACATGCGAGATACAGTGCAGGTCAGATACATGCGAGATACAGTGCAGGTCAGATACAATACGGGATACAGTGCAGGTCAGATACACTGCAGGTCAGAGTGCGTGTTGGATACAGTGCAGGTTGTATACTGTGCATGTCACATACTGTGAAGGTTGACTACAGTGCAAGGTCAGATACAGTGCGCATCACATACAGTGCGAGATACAGTGCAGGTCAGATACAGTACGGTTCACATACACTGTGAGTTGTATATATTGTGGGTCAGATACAGCGTGAGCCGGATAAAGTGCGGGTCAAATACAATGTGGGTCAGATACAGTATGGGTTACAGTACAGGTTAGATACACCAATAGTGCACTTACTGTAACATAGGGTGTCAGCTGTGTCTTCAGTGTGGTGGTGCCAGCAGGGTCGGCCGTGCAGGGGTGCCAGTGGTGTCCTTAGTGCGGTAGTGGCAGCAGTGCAGGGATGTCAGCTGTGTCCTCAGTGCGGTGGTGCCAGTAGTGGCAGCAGTGCCGGGGTGCCAACAGTGTCCTCAATGCTGTGGTGGAGGCATGGTTGGTATGGCAGGGGTGCCAGTGGTGTCCTTAGTGCGGTAGTGCCAGCAGTGCGGTGGTGCAAACAGTGTCGGCAGTGTAAGGGTGTCAGCGGTGTCCTCTGTGCGGTGGTGCTGACAATGTTGGCAGTGCAATGGTGTCATCTGTGTCCTCAGTGCACTGGTGCCAGCAGTGTCGGCAGTGCAAGGGTGCCGGCAGTGTTCTCAATGCTGTGTTGCCAGCAGTGTCAGTTGTGCAGGGGTGCCAGCGGTGTCCTTAGTGTGATGGTGCCAACAGTGCAGGTTAGATACACCAATATTGCACTTACTGTGACATAGGGTCCTTAGTGCGGGGTTGTCAGCAGTGTCTTCAGTGTGGTGGTTCCAGCAGTGTCGGCAGTGCAGGAGTGCCAGCGGTGTCCTTACTGCAGTAGTGCCAGCAGTGCAGGGGTGCCAGCTGTGTCTTCAGTGAAGGTGGTGCCAGCAGTGTCGGCAGTGAAGGGGTGCCAGCAGTGTCGGCAGTGAAGGGGTGCCAGCAGTGTCGGCAATGAGGGAGTACTGGGGGTGTCCTCAGTGCAGGAGTACTGGCAGTGTCTTCAGTGTAGGGGTGCCGGCAGTGTCAGCAGTGTGGGAGGTGTCCTCAGTGCAGGAGTGCCGGTAGTATCCCCAGTGCAGTTGTGCAGACAGTGTCGTCAGTGCGGGCAGTGCGGGGGTGCCGGCAGTGTGGGAGTGTCGGCAGTGCGGGCAGTGGTGTCAGCATGTGCAGGTGGTGGTGCTATTAGCGCTGTGAGGACATCCATCTTGGCCATTGTAGCCTGTGGGGACTAGAGATGAGCGCCTGAAATTTTTCGGGTTTTGTGTTTTGGTTTTGGGTTCGGTTCCGCGGCCGTGTTTTGGGTTCGAACGCGTTTTGGCAAAACCTCACCGAATTTTTTTTGTCGGATTCGGGTGTGTTTTGGATTCGGGTGTTTTTTTCAAAAAACACTAAAAAACAGCTTAAATCATAGAATTTGGGGGTCATTTTGATCCCAAAGTATTATTAACCTCAAAAACCATAATTTACACTCATTTTCAGTCTATTCTGAATACCTCACACCTCACAATATTATTTTTAGTCCTAAAATTTGCACCGAGGTCGCTGTGTGAGTAAGATAAGCGACCCTAGTGGCCGACACAAACACCGGGCCCATCTAGGAGTGGCACTGCAGTGTCACGCAGGATGTCCCTTCCAAAAAACCCTCCCCAAACAGCACATGACGCAAAGAAAAAAAGAGGCGCAATGAGGTAGCTGTGTGAGTAAGATTAGCGACCCTAGTGGCCGACACAAACACCGGGCCCATCTAGGAGTGGCACTGCAGTGTCACGCAGGATGGCCCTTCCAAAAAACCCTCCCCAAACAGCACATGACGCAAAGAAAAAAAGAGGCGCAATGAGGTAGCTGTGTGAGTAAGATTAGCGACCCTAGTGGCCGACACAAACACCGGGCCCATCTAGGAGTGGCACTGCAGTGTCACGCAGGATGGCCCTTCCAAAAAACCCTCCCCAAACAGCACATGACGCAAAGAAAAAAAGAGGCGCAATGAGGTAGCTGTGTGAGTAAGATTAGCGACCCTAGTGGCCGACACAAACACGGGGCCCATCTAGGAGTGGCACTGCAGTGTCACGCAGGATGTCCCTTCCAAAAAACCCTCCCCAAACAGCACATGACGCAAAGAAAAAAAGAGGCGCAATGAGGTAGCTGACTGTGTGAGTAAGATTAGCGACCCTAGTGGCCGACACAAACACCGGGCCCATCTAGGAGTGGCACTGCAGTGTCACGCAGGATGTCCCTTCCAAAAAACCCTCCCCAATCAGCACATGATGCAAAGAAAAAGAAAAGAAAAAAGAGGTGCAAGATGGAATTGTCCTTGGGCCCTCCCACCCACCCTTATGTTGTATAAACAAAACAGGACATGCACACTTTAACCAACCCATCATTTCAGTGACAGGGTCAGCCACACGACTGTGACTGATATGACGGGTTGGTTTGGACCCCCCCCCAAAAAAGAAGCAATTAATCTCTCCTTGCACAAACTGGCTCTACAGAGGCAAGATGTCCACCTCATCTTCACCCTCCGATATATCACCGTGTACATCCCCCTCCTCACAGATTATCAATTCGTCCCCACTGGAATCCACCATCTCAGCTCCCTGTGTACTTTGTGGAGGCAATTGCTGCTGGTCAATGTCTCCGCGGAGGAATTGATTATAATTCATTTTAATGAACATCATCTTCTCCACATTTTCTGGATGTAACCTCGTACGCCGATTGCTGACAAGGTGAGCGGCGGCACTAAACACTCTTTCGGAGTACACACTTGTGGGAGGGCAACTTAGGTAGAATAAAGCCAGTTTGTGCAAGGGCCTCCAAATTGCCTCTTTTTCCTGCCAGTATAAGTACGGACTGTGTGACGTGCCTACTTGGATGCGGTCACTCATATAATCCTCCACCATTCTATCAATGTTGAGAGAATCATATGCAGTGACAGTAGACGACATGTCCGTAATCGTTGTCAGGTCCTTCAGTCCGGACCAGATGTCAGCATCAGCAGTCGCTCCAGACTGCCCTGCATCACCGCCAGCGGGTGGGCTCGGAATTCTGAGCCTTTTCCTCGCACCCCCAGTTGCGGGAGAATGTGAAGGAGGAGATGTTGACAGGTCGCGTTCCGCTTGACTTGACAATTTTGTCACCAGCAGGTCTTTCAACCCCAGCAGACCTGTGTCTGCCGGAAAGAGAGATCCAAGGTAGGCTTTAAATCTAGGATCGAGCACGGTGGCCAAAATGTAGTGCTCTGATTTCAACAGATTGACCACCCGTGAATCCTTGTTAAGCGAATTAAGGGCTGCATCCACAAGTCCCACATGCCTAGCGGAATCGCTCCCTTTTAGCTCCTTCTTCAATGCCTCCAGCTTCTTCTGCAAAAGCCTGATGAGGGGAATGACCTGACTCAGGCTGGCAGTGTCTGAACTGACTTCACGTGTGGCAAGTTCAAAGGGCATCAGAGCCTTGCACAACGTTGAAATCATTCTCCACTGCACTTGAGACAGGTGCATTCCACCTACTATATCGTGCTCAATTGTATAGGCTTGAATGGCCTTTTGCTGCTCCTCCAACCTCTGAAGCATATAGAGGGTTGAATTCCACCTCGTTACCACTTCTTGCTTCAGATGATGGCAGGGCAGGTTCAGTAGTTTTTGGTGGTGCTCCAGTCTTCTGTACGTGGTGCCTGTACGCCGAAAGTGTCCCGCAATTTTTCTGGCCACCGACAGCATCTCTTGCACGCCCCTGTCGTTTTTTAAAAAATTCTGCACCACCAAATTCAAGGTATGTGCAAAACATGGGACGTGCTGGAATTTGCCCATATTTAATGCACACACAATATTGCTGGCGTTGTCCGATGCCACAAATCCACAGGAGAGTCCAATTGGGGTAAGCCATTCCGCGATGATCTTCCTCAGTTGCCGTAAGAGGTTTTCAGCTGTGTGCGTATTCTGGAAAGCGGTGATACAAAGCGTAGCCTGCCTAGGAAAGAGTTGGCGTTTGCGAGATGCTGCTACTGGTGCCGCCGCTGCTGTTCTTGCGGCGGGAGTCCATACATCTACCCAGTGGGCTGTCACAGTCATATAGTCCTGACCCTGCCCTGCTCCACTTGTCCACATGTCCGTGGTTAAGTGGACATTGGGTACAGCTGCATTTTTTAGGACACTGGTGACTCTTTTTCTGAGGTCTGTGTACATTTTCGGTATCGCCTGCCTAGAGAAATGGAACCTAGATGGTATTTGGTACCGGGGACACAGTACCTCCAACAAGTCTCTAGTTGGCTCTGCAGTAATGATGGATACCGGAACCACGTTTCTCACCACCCAGGATGCCAAGGCCTCAGTTATCCGCTTTGCAGTAGGATGACTGCTGTGATATTTCATCTTCCTCGCAAAGGACTGTTGAACAGTCAATTGCTTACTGGAAGTAGTACAAGTGGGCTTACGACTTCCCCTCTGGGATGACCATCGACTCCCAGCGGCAACAACAGCAGCGCCAGCAGCAGTAGGCGTTACACGCAAGGATGCATCGGAGGAATCCCAGGCAGGAGAGGACTCGTCAGAATTGCCAGTGACATGGCCTGCAGGACTATTGGCATTCCTGGGGAAGGAGGAAATTGACACTGAGGGAGTTGGTGGGGTGGTTTGCGTGAGCTTGGTTACAAGAGGAAGGGATTTACTGGTCAGTGGACTGCTTCCGCTGTCACCCAAAGTTTTTGAACTTGTCACTGACTTATTATGAATGCGCTGCAGGTGACGTATAAGGGAGGATGTTCCGAGGTGGTTAACGTCCTTACCCCTACTTATTACAGCTTGACAAAGGGAACACACGGCTTGACACCTGTTGTCCGCATTTCTGGTGAAATACCTCCACACCGAAGAGCTGATTTTTTTGGTATTTTCACCTGGCATGTCAACGGCCATATTCCTCCCACGGACAACAGGTGTCTCCCCGGGTGCCTGACTTAAACAAACCACCTCACCATCAGAATCCTCCTGGTCAATTTCCTCCCCAGCGCCAGCAACACCCATATCCTCCTCATCCTGGTGTACTTCAACACTGACATCTTCAATCTGACTATCAGGAACTGGACTGCGGGTGCTCCTTCCAGCACTTGCAGGGGGCGTGCAAATGGTGGAAGGCGCAAGCTCTTCACGTCCAGTGTTGGGAAGGTCAGGCATCGCAACCGACACAATTGGACTCTCCTTGTGGATTTGGGATTTCGAAGAATGCACAGTTCTTTGCTGTGCTGCTTTTGCCAGCTTGAGTCTTTTCATTTTTCTAGCGAGAGGCTGAGTGCTTCCATCCTCATGTGAAGCTGAACCACTAGCCATGAACATAGGCCAGGGCCTCAGCCGTTCCTTGCCACTCCGTGTGGTAAATGGCATATTGGCAAGTTTACGCTTCTCCTCCGACAATTTTATTTTAGGTTTTGGAGTCCTTTTTTTACTGATATTTGGTGTTTTGGATTTGACATGCTCTGTACTATGACATTGGGCATCGGCCTTGGCAGACGACGTTGCTGGCATTTCATCATCTCTGCCATGACTAGTGGCAGCAGCTTCAGCAAGAGGTGGAAGTGGATCTTGATCTTTCCCTAATTTTGGAACCTCAACATTTTTGTTCTCCATATTTTAATAGGCACAACTAAAAGGCACCTCAGGTAAACAATGGAGATGGATGGATTGGATACTAGTATACAATTATGGACGGGCTGCCGAGTGCCGACACAGAGGTAGCCACAGCCGTGAACTACCACACTGTACTGTGTCTGCTGCTAATATATAGACTGGTTGATAAAGAGATAGTATACTCGTAACTAGTATGTATGTATAAAGAAAGAAAAAAAACCACGGTTAGGTGGTATATACAATTATGGACGGGCTGCCGAGTGCCGACACAGAGGTAGCCACAGCCGTGAACTACCGCACTGTACTGTGTCTGCTGCTAATATATAGACTGGTTGATAAAGAGATAGTATACTCGTAACTAGTATGTATGTATAAAGAAAGAAAAAAAAACCACGGTTAGGTGGTATATACAATTATGGACGGGCTGCCGAGTGCCGACACAGAGGTAGCCACAGCCGTGAACTACCGCACTGTACTGTGTCTGCTGCTAATATATAGACTGGTTGATAAAGAGATAGTATACTCGTAACTAGTATGTATGTATAAAGAAAGAAAAAAAAACCACGGTTAGGTGGTATATACAATTATGGACGGGCTGCCGAGTGCCGACACAGAGGTAGCCACAGCCGTGAACTACCGCACTGTACTGTGTCTGCTGCTAATATATAGACTGGTTGATAAAGAGATAGTATACTCGTAACTAGTATGTATGTATAAAGAAAGAAAAAAAAACCACGGTTAGGTGGTATATACAATTATGGACGGGCTGCCGAGTGCCGACACAGAGGTAGCCACAGCCGTGAACTACCGCACTGTACTGTGTCTGCTGCTAATATATAGACTGGTTGATAAAGAGATAGTATACTCGTAACTAGTATGTATGTATAAAGAAAGAAAAAAAAACCACGGTTAGGTGGTATATACAATTATGGACGGGCTGCCGAGTGCCGACACAGAGGTAGCCACAGCCGTGAACTACCGCACTGTACTGTGTCTGCTGCTAATATATAGACTGGTTGATAAAGAGATAGTATACTCGTAACTAGTATGTATGTATAAAGAAAGAAAAAAAAACCACGGTTAGGTGGTATATACAATTATGGACGGGCTGCCGAGTGCCGACACAGAGGTAGCCACAGCCGTGAACTACCGCACTGTACTGTGTCTGCTGCTAATATATAGACTGGTTGATAAAGAGATAGTATACTCGTAACTAGTATGTATGTATAAAGAAAGAAAAAAAAACCACGGTTAGGTGGTATATACAATTATGGACGGGCTGCCGAGTGCCGACACAGAGGTAGCCACAGCCGTGAACTACCGCACTGTACTGTGTCTGCTGCTAATATATAGACTGGTTGATAAAGAGATAGTATACTCGTAACTAGTATGTATGTATAAAGAAAGAAAAAAAAACCACGGTTAGGTGGTATATACAATTATGGACGGGCTGCCGAGTGCCGACACAGAGGTAGCCACAGCCGTGAACTACCGCACTGTACTGTGTCTGCTGCTAATATATAGACTGGTTGATAAAGAGATAGTATACTCGTAACTAGTATGTATGTATAAAGAAAGAAAAAAAAACCACGGTTAGGTGGTATATACAATTATGGACGGGCTGCCGAGTGCCGACACAGAGGTAGCCACAGCCGTGAACTACCGCACTGTACTGTGTCTGCTGCTAATATATAGACTGGTTGATAAAGAGATAGTATACTCGTAACTAGTATGTATGTATAAAGAAAGAAAAAAAAACCACGGTTAGGTGGTATATACAATTATGGACGGGCTGCCGAGTGCCGACACAGAGGTAGCCACAGCCGTGAACTACCGCACTGTACTGTGTCTGCTGCTAATATAGACTGGTTGATAAAGAGATAGTATACTACTAATATTATATATACTGGTGGTCAGGTCACTGGTCACTAGTCACACTGGCAGTGGCACTCCTGCAGCAAAAGTGTGCACTGTTTAATTTTAATATAATATTATGTACTCCTGGCTCCTGCTATAACCTATAACTGGCACTGCAGTAGTGCTCCCCAGTCTCCCCCACAATTATAAGCTGTGTGAGCTGAGCAGTCAGACAGATATATAATATATATAGATGATGCAGCACACTGGCCTGAGCCTGAGCAGTGCACACAGATATGGTATGTGACTGACTGAGTCACTGTGTGTATCGCTTTTTTCAGGCAGAGAACGGATATATTAAATAAACTGCACTGTGTGTCTGGTGGTCACTCACTATATAATATATTATGTACTCCTGGCTCCTGCTATAACCTATAACTGGCACTGCAGTAGTGCTCCCCAGTCTCCCCCACAATTAAAAGCTGTGTGAGCTGAGCAGTCAGACAGATATATATAATATTATATATAGATAATAGATGATGCAGCACACTGGCCAGAGCCTGAGCAGTGCACACAGATATGGTATGTGACTGAGTCACTGTGTGCTGTGTATCGCTTTTTTCAGGCAGAGAACGGATTATAAATAAAACTGGTGGTCACTGGTCACTATCAGCAAAACTCTGCACTGTACTGAGTACTCCTAATGCTCCCCAAAATTAGTAAATCAAGTGTCTCTCTAATCTATTCTAAACGGAGAGGACGCCAGCCACGTCCTCTCCCTATCAATCTCAATGCACGTGTGAAAATGGCGGCGACGCGCGGCTCCTTATATAGAATCCGAGTCTCGCGATAGAATCCGAGCCTCGCGAGAATCCGACAGCGTCATGATGACGTTCGGGCGCGCTCGGGTTAACCGAGCAAGGCGGGAAGATCCGAGTCGCTCGGACCCGTGAAAAAAAACATGAAGTTCTGGCGGGTTCGGATTCAGAGAAACCGAACCCGCTCATCTCTAGTGGGGACACGCTGCTTGGCTGAGAGCCGTGACAGACGGCTGTCTCAGCCAATCAGCGGTCTTCCATAGAAACATAGAATTTGACGGCAGATAAGAACCACTTGGCCCATCTAGTCTGTCCTTTTTTTAACCATATTTTTATCTCAAAACTTATTTGATCCTTATTTCTTTGTAAGGATATCCTTATGTCTATACCATGCATGTTTAAATTGCTCTACTGTCTTAGCCTCTACCACCTCTGATGGGAGGCTATTCCACTTGTCCACTACCCTTTCTGTGAAGTAATTTTTCCTCAAATTTCCCCTGAACCTCGCCCTCTACAGTCTCAGTGCATGCTCTTGTTAGTGATGTGCACTGGAAATTTTTCGGGTTTTGTGTTTTGGTTTTGGATTCAGTTCCGCGGCCGTGTTTTGGATTTGGACGCGTTTTGGCAAAACCTCCCTGAAATTTTTTTGTCGGATTCGGGTGTGTTTTGGATTCGGGTGTTTTTTTACAAAAACCCCTCAAAAACAGCTTAAATCATAGAATTTGGTGGTTATTTTGATCCCATGGTATTATTAACCTCAATAACCATAATTTCCACTCATTTCCAGTCTATTCTGAACACCTCACACTTCACAATATTATTTTTAGTCCTAAAATTTGCACCAAGGTTGCTGGATGACTAAGCTAAGCGACCCAAGTGGCCGGCACAAACACCTGGCCCATCTAGGAGTGGCACTGCAGTGTCAGACAGGATGGCAGATTTAAAAAATAGTCCCCAAACAGCACATGATGCAAAGAAAAAAAGAGGTGCACCAAGGTCGCTGGATGGCTAAGCTAAGCAACCCAAGTGGCCGACACAAACACCTGGCCCATCTAGGAGTGGCACTGCAGTGTCAGACAGGATGGCAGATTTAAAAAATAGTCCCCAAACAGCACATGATGCAAAGAAAAAAAGAGGTGCACCGAGGTCGCTGGATGGCTAAACTAAGTGACCCAAGTGGCCGACACAAACGCCTGGCCCATCTAGGAGTGGCACTGCAGTGTCAGACAGGATGGCAGATTTAAAAAATAGTCCCCAAACAGCACATGATGCAAAGAAAAAAAGAGGTGCACCAAGGTCGCTGGATGGTTAAGCTAAGTGACCCAAGTGGCCGACACAAACACCTGACCCATCTAGGAGTGGCACTACAGTTTTCTAGCGAGAAGATGAGTGCTTCCATCCTCATGTGAATCTGAACCACTAGCCATGAACATAGGCCATGGCCTCAGCCATTCCTTGCCACTCCGTGTCGTAAATGGCATATTGGCAAGTTTACGCTTCTCATCAGACACTTTTAATTTTGATTTTTGGGTCATTTTACTGAACTTTTGTTTTTTGGATTTTACATGCTCTCTACTATGACATTGGGCATCAGCCTTGGCAGACATCGTTGATGGCATTTCATCGTCTCGGCCATGACTAGTGGCAGCAGCTTCAGCACGAGCTGGAAGTGGATCTTGATCTTTCCCTATTTTACCCTCCACATTTTTGTTCTCCATCTTTTAATGTGTGGAATTATATGCCAGTAATATATCAATAGCAATGGCCTACTGTACCGTACTGCTATTAATATATACTGGTGGACAGCAAAATTCGACACTGTCCTACTATATACTGCGCACAACTACAATGCAGCAAAGATATGGATAGTATACTTGATGACACAGAGGTAAAGCAATGGACTACTGTACCGTACTGCTATATATATACTGGTGGTCAGCAAAATTCTACACTGTTCTCTTACTATATACTGCGCACAACTACAATGCAGCAAAGATATGGATAGTATACTTGACGACACAGAGGTAGAGCAATGGACTACTGTACCGTACTGCTATATATATACAGGTGGTCAGCAAAATTCTGCACTGTCCTCCTACTATAGACTGCGCACAACTAAAATGCAGCACAGATATGGATGGATAGTATACTTGACGACATAGAGGTAGAGCAGTGGACTACTGTACCGTACTGCTATATATATACTGGTGGTCAGCAAAATGCTGCACTGTCCTCCTACTATATACTGCGCACAACTACAATGCAGCACATATATGGATAGTATACTTGACGACACAGAGGTAGAGCAATGGACTACTGTACCGTACTGCTTTATATATATACAGGTGGTCAGCAAAATTCTGCACTGTCCTCCTACTATATACTGCGCACAACTTAAATGCAGCACAGGTATTGATGGATAGTATACTTGACGACACAGAGGTAGAGCAGTGGACTACTGTACTGTACTGCTATATATATATACACTGGTGGTCAGCAAAATTCTGCACTGTCCTCCTACTATATACTGCGCACAACTACAATACAGCACAGATATGGATAGTATACTTGACGACACAGAGGTAGAGCAATGGACTACTGTACCATACTGCTATATATATACTGGTGGTCAGCAAAATTCTGCACTGTCCTCCTACTATATACTACAATGCAGCACAGATATGGAGCGTTTTTCAGGCAGAGAACGTAGATATTTTCAGCACACTGAGCACAGATATTTTCAGCACACTGAGCACAGATATTTGCAGCACACTGAGCACAGATATTTGCAGCACACTGAACACAGAAACTGAGAGAACGCAGCCACGTCCTCTCGCTATCATCTCCAAAGCACGAGTGAAAATGGCGGTGACGCGCGGCTCCTTATATAGAATACAAATCTCGTGAGAATCCGACAGCGGGATGATGACGTTCGGGCACGCTCGGGTTAACCGAGCAAGGCGGGAAGATCAGAGGCTGCCTCGGAACCGTGTAAAATGGGTGAAGTTCGGGGGGGTTCGGATCCCGAGGAACTGAACCTGCTCATCTCTAGTCCTCGTATCCTATTGCTTTTCCTCATATGGAGAATGTTTCCCTCCTGGACTTTGTTAAAACCCTTGATATATTTGAAAGGATCTATCATGTCCCCCCTTTCCCTTCTCTGCTCCAAACTATACATAATGAGATGTTTTAGTCTTTCTGGGTAAGTTTTGTGATGTAGGCCATGCACCATTTTAGTTGCCCTTCTTTGTACAGTCTTTTAATGTATTAAAATCCCTTTGAAGATATGGCCTCCAGAATTAAACACAGTATTCTAGATGAGGTCGTACCAATGACCTATACAATGGCATTATTACTTCTTCCTTTTTGCTGATGATTCCTCTCCCAATGCAGCCAAGCATCTGACTAGCCTTCCTCATTGCTTTGTTACATTGCTTACCTGTCTTTAAGTCACCTGAAATAGTGACTCCTAGATCCCTTTCCTCCTCAGTAGTTTCCAGTATAGTGCCATTAATACTATATTTAGCCTTTGGATTTTTGAGACCCAAGTGTATGATTTTGCATTTTTTGGCATTAAACTGTATTTGCCACACTCTTGACCATTCCTCTAGTCTACCTAGATCCTCAGTCATTTGTTTTAACCCACCAGGTGTGTCTACCATGTTGCATACCTTTGTGTCATCTGCAAAAAGGCATACTTTCCCTTTAATGCCAATTGCAATGTCACCAATAAAGATATTAATAAGCACTGGTCCAAGTACAGATCCCTGAGGTACTCCACTGGTAACATTTCCCTCCTGTGAATGCACTCCATTTACCACAACTCTCTGTTTTCTATCCTGCAACCAAGATCTTATCCATTCAATAATTCTAATATCCAATCCCAAGCTTTCAAGTTTATTTAGCAGTCTGCGATGAGGAACAGTGTCAAAAGCTTTACTAAAGTCTAGATAAGCTATATCCACGGCTCCACCTTATCCATCACTTTAGTCACACAGTCAAAAAAGGCAATAAGATTTGTTTGACATGATCTTCCCTCAGTGAATCCATGCTATTTGGGGTCCTATAAATTAGAGATGTGCACTTGAAATTTTTCGGGTTTTGTGTTTTGGTTTTGGGTTCGGTTCCGCGGCCGTGTTTTGGGTTCGACCGCGTTTTGGCAAAACCTCACCGAATTTTTTTTGTCGGATTCGGGTGTGTTTTGGATTCGGGTGTTTTTTTTCAAAAAACACTAAAAAACAGCTTAAATCATAGAATTTGGGGGTCATTTTGATCCCAAAGTATTATTAACCTCAAAAACCATAATTTCCACTCATTTTCAGTCTATTCTGAATACCTCGCACCTCACAATATTATTTTTAGTCCTAAAATTTGCACCGAGGTCGCTGGATGACTAAGCTAAGCGACCCTAGTGGCCGACACAAACACCTGGCCCATCTAGGAGTGGCACTGCAGTGTCACGCAGGATGTCCCTTCCAAAAAAAACCTCCCCAAACAGCACATGACGCAAAGAAAAAAAGAGGCGCAATGAGGTAGCTGTGTGAGTAAGATTAGCGACCCTAGTGGCCGACACAAACACCGGGCCCATCTAGGAGTGGCACTGCAGTGTCACGCAGGATGTCCCTTCCAAAAAACCCTCCCCAAACAGCACATGACGCAAAGAAAAAAAGAGGCGCAATGAGGTAGCTGTGTGAGTAAGATAAGCGACCCTAGTGGCCGACACAAACACCGGGCCCATCTAGGAGTGGCACTGCAGTGTCACGCAGGATGTCCCTTCCAAAAAACCCTCCCCAAACAGCACATGACGCAAAGAAAAAAAGAGGCGCAATGAGGTAGCTGTGTGAGTAAGATAAGCGACCCTAGTGGCCGACACAAACACCGGGCCCATCTAGGAGTGGCACTGCAGTGTCACGCAGGATGTCCCTTCCAAAAAACCCTCCCCAAACAGCACATGACGCAAAGAAAAAAAGAGGCGCAATGAGGTAGCTGTGTGAGTAAGATAAGCGACCCTAGTGGCCAACACAAACACCGGGCCCATCTAGGAGTGGCACTGCAGTGTCACGCAGGATGTCCCTTCCAAAAAACCCTCCCCAAACAGCACATGACGCAAAGAAAAAAAGAGGCGCAATGAGGTAGCTGTGTGAGTAAGATAAGCGACCCTAGTGGCCGACACAAACACCGGGCCCATCTAGGAGTGGCACTGCAGTGTCACGCAGGATGGCCCTTCCAAAAAACCCTCCCCAAACAGCACATGACGCAAAGAAAAAAAGAGGCGCAATGAGGTAGCTGTGTGAGTAAGATAAGCGACCCTAGTGGCCGACACAAACACCGGGCCCATCTAGGAGTGGCACTGCAGTGTCACGCAGGATGGCCCTTCCAAAAAACACTCCCCAAACAGCACATGACGCAAAGAAAAAAAGAGGCGCAATGAGGTAGCTGTGTGAGTAAGATAAGCGACCCTAGTGGCCGACACAAACACCAGGCCCATCTAGGAGTGGCACTGCAGTGTCAAGCAGGATGGCCCTTCCAAAAAACACTCCCCAAACAGCACATGACGCAAATAAAAATGAAAGAAAAAAGAAGAGGTGCAAGATGGAATTGTCCTTGGGCCCTCCCACCCACCCTTATGTTGTATAAACAGGACATGCACACTTTAACCAACCCATCATTTCAGTGACAGGGTCTGCCACACGACTGTGACTGAAATGACGGGTTGGTTTGGACCCCCACCTAAAAAGAAGCAATTAATCTCTCCTTGCACAAACTGGCTCTACAGAGGCAAGATGTCCACCTCATCATCATCCTCCGATATATCACCGTGTACATCCCCCTCCTCACAGATTATCAATTCGTCCCCACTGGAATCCACCATCTCAGCTCCCTGTGTACTTTGTGGAGGCAATTGCTGCTGGTCAATGTCTCCACGGAGGAATTGATTATAATTCATTTTAATGAACATCATCTTCTCCACATTTTCTGGATGTAACCTCGTACGCCGATTGCTGACAAGGTGAGCGGCGGCACTAAACACTCTTTCGGAGTACACACTTGTGGGAGGGCAACTTAGGTAGAATAAAGCCAGTTTGTGCAAGGGCCTCCAAATTGCCTCTTTTTCCTGCCGTCACTGTGTGACGTGCCTACTTGGATGCGGTCACTCATATAATCCTCCACCATTCTTTCAATGGTGAGAGAATCATATGCAGTGACAGTAGACGACATGTCCGTAATCGTTGTCAGGTCCTTCAGTCCGGACCAGATGTCAGCATCAGCAGTCGCTCCAGACTGCCCTGCATCACCGCCAGCGGGTGGGCTCGGAATTCTGAGCCTTTTCCTCGCACCCCCAGTTGCGGGAGAATGTGAAGGAGGAGATGTTGACAGGTCGCGTTCCGCTTGACTTGACAATTTTCTCACCAGCAGGTCTTTGAACCCCAGCAGACTTGTGTCTGCCGGAAAGAGAGATCCAAGGTAGGCTTTAAATCTAGGATCGAGCATGGTGGCCAAAATGTAGTGCTCTGATTTCAACAGATTGACCACCCGTGAATCCTTGTTAAGCGAATTAAGGGCTCCATCCACAAGTCCCACATGCCTAGCGGAATCGCTCTGTGTTAGCTCCTCCTTCAATGTCTCCAGCTTCTTCTGCAAAAGCCTGATGAGGGGAATGACCTGACTCAGGCTGGCAGTGTCTGAACTGACTTCACGTGTGGCAAGTTCAAAGGGCATCAGAACCTTGCACAATGTTGAAATCATTCTCCACTGCGCTTGAGACAGGTGCATTCCACCTCCTATATCGTGCTGAATTGTATAGGCTTGAATGGCCTTTTGCTGCTCCTCCAACCTCTGAAGCATATAGAGGGTTGAATTCCACCTCGTTACCACTTCTTGCTTCAGATGATGGCAGGGCAGGTTCAGTTGTTTTTGGTGGTGCTCCAGTCTTCTGTACGTGGTGCCTGTACGCCGAAAGTGTCCCGCAATTCTTCTGGCCACCGACAGCATCTCTTGCACACCCCTGTCGTTTTTTAAAAAATTGTGCACCACCAAATTCAAGGTATGTGCAAAACATGGGACGTGCTGGAATTTGCCCATATTTAATGCACACACAATATTGCTGGCGTTGTCCGATGCCACAAATCCACAGGAGAGTCCAATTGGGGTAAGCCATTCCGCGATGATCTTCCTCAGTTGCCGTAAGAGGTTTTCAGCTGTGTGCGTATTCTGGAAAGCGGTGATACAAAGCGTAGCCTGCCTAGGAAAGAGTTGGCGTTTGCGAGATGCTGCTACTGGTGCCGCCGCTGCTGTTCTTGCGGCGGGAGTCCATACATCTACCCAGTGGGCTGTCACAGTCATATAGTCCTGACCCTGCCCTGCTCCACTTGTCCACATGTCCGTGGTTAAGTGGACATTGGGTACAACTGCATTTTTTAGGACACTGGTGAGCCTTTTTCTGACGTCCGTGTACATTCTCGGTATCGCCTGCCTAGAGAAGTGGAACCTAGATGGTATTTGGTAACGGGGGCACACTGCCTCAATAAATTGTCTAGTTCCCTGTGAACTAACGGCGAATACCGGACGCACGTCTAACACCAACATAGTTGTCAAGGCCTCAGTTATCCGCTTTGCAGCAGGATGACTGCTGTGATATTTCATCTTCCTCGCAAAGGACTGTTGGACAGTCAATTGCTTACTGGAAGTAGTACAAGTGGGCTTACGACTTCCCCTCTGGGATGACGATCGACTCCCAGCAGCAACAACAGCAGCGCCAGCAGCAGTAGGCATTACACTCAAGGATGCATCGGAGGAATCCCAGGCAGGAGAGGACTCGTCAGAATTGCCAGTGACATGGCCTGCAGGACTATTGGCATTCCTGGGTAAGGAGGAAATTGACACTGAGGGAGTTGGTGGGGTGGTTTGCGTGAGCTTGGTTACAAGAGGAAGGGATTTACTGGTCAGTGGACTGCTTCCGCTGTCACCCAAAGTTTTTGAACTTGTCACTGACTTATTATGAATGCGCTGCAGGTGACGTATAAGGGAGGATGTTCCGAGGTGGTTAACGTCCTTACCCCTACTTATTATAGCTTGACAAAGGCAACACACGGCTTGACAAATGTTGTCCGCATTTCTGGTGAAATACTTCCACACCGAAGAGCTGATTTTTTTGGTATTTTGACCAGGCATGTCAATGGCCCTATTCCTCCCACGGACAACAGGTGTCTCCCCGGGTGCCTGACTTAAACAAACCACCTCACCATCAGAATCCTCCTGGTCAATTTCCTCCCCAGCGCCAGCAACACCCATATCCTCCTCATCCTGGTGTACTTCAACACTGACATCTTCAATCTGACTATCAGGAACTGGACTGCGGGTGCTCCTTCCAGCACTTGCAGGGGGCGTGCAAATGGTGGAAGGCGCATGCTCTTCCCGTCCAGTGTTGGGAAGGTCAGGCATCGCAACCGACACAATTGGACTCTCCTTGTGGATTTGTGATTTCGAAGAACGCACAGTTCTTTGCGGTGCTTTTGCCAGCTTGAGTCTTTTCAGTTTTCTAGCGAGAGGCTGAGTGCTTCCATCCTCATGTGAAGCTGAACCACTAGCCATGAACATAGGCCAGGGCCTCAGCCGTTCCTTGCCACTCCGTGTGGTAAATGGCATATTGGCAAGTTTACGCTTCTCCTCCGACAATTTTATTTTAGGTTTTGGAGTCCTTTTTTTACTGATATTTGGTGTTTTGGATTTTACATGCTCTGTACTATGACATTGGGCATCGGCCTTGGCAGACGACGTTGCTGGCATTTCATCGTCTCGGCCATGACTAGTGGCAGCAGCTTCAGCACGAGGTGGAAGTGGATCTTGATCTTTCCCTAATTTTGGAACCTCAACATTTTTGTTCTCCATATATTTACTAGGCACAACTAAAAGGCACCTCAGGTAAACAATGGAGATGGATGGATACTAGTATACTTATGGATGGACTGCCGAGTGCCGACACAGAGGTAGCTACAGCCGTGGACTACCGTACTGTGTCTGCTGCTAATATAGACTGGATGATAATGAGATGAAATCAATATATATGTATATATAATATGACTAGTACTGCAGCCGGACAGGTATATATTATATATTTATTATGTAATGACTGATGACGGACCTGCTGGACACTGTCAGCTCAGCAGCACCGCAGACTGCTACAGTAAGCTACTATAGTAGTATGTATAAAGAAGAAAGAAAAAAAAAACAACCACGGGTAGGTGGTATACAATTATGGATGGACTGCCGAGTGCCGACACAGAGGTAGCTACAGCCGTGGACTAACGTACTGTGTCTGCTGATAATATAGACTGGATGATAATGAGATGAAATCAATATGTATGTATATATAATATCACTAGTACTGCAGCCGGACAGGTATATATTATATATTTATTATGTAATGACTGATGACGGACCTGCTGGACACTGTCAGCTCAGCAGCACCGCAGACTGCTACAGTAAGCTACTATAGTAGTATGTATAAAGAAGAAAGAAAAAAAAAACAACCACGGGTAGGTGGTATACAATTATGGATGGACTGCCGAGTGCCGACACAGAGGTAGCTACAGCCGTGGACTAACGTACTGTGTCTGCTGATAATATAGACTGGATGATAATGAGATGAAATCAATATATATGTATATATAATATCACTAGTACTGCAGCCGGACAGGTATATATATTATATATTTATTATGTAATGACTGATGACGGACCTGCTGGACACTGTCAGCTCAGCAGCACCGCAGACTGCTACAGTAAGCTACTATAGTAGTATGTATAAAGAAGAAAGAAAAAAAAAAAAACACGGGTAGGTGCTAGGTGGTATACAATATTATATATATATTATATACAATTATATATATATATATATAATATATATTAAACTCATAAACTGGTGGTGATTATTAAACTGGTGGTCAGGTCACTGGTCACACTATCAGCAACTTGCAAGTAGTACTCCTGAGTCCTAAGCAGACAATCACAATATATATTATACTGGTGGTCAGTGTGGTCACAAACAATGGCAGTGTGGCTGGCACTCTGGCAGCAAAAGTGTGCACTGTACGTTATATGTACTCCTGAGTCCTGAGTCCTGCTCTCAGACTCTAACTGCTCCCCACTGTCAGTGTCTCCCCCACAAGTCAGATAATACAGTCACACTATCTCTCTCTATCACTTCAGCAAGTACTAGTAGTAGTAGTACTCCTCCTAATGCTCCCCAAATTACTACTGTGTCTCTCTCTGTCTCACTCTCTTCTCGAATCTCTATAAACGGAGAGGACGCCAGCCACGTCCTCTCCCTATGAATCTCAATGCACGTGTGAAAAATGGCGGCGACGCGCGGCTCCTTATATAGAATCCGAGTCTCGCGATAGAATCCGAGCCTCGCGAGAATCCGACAGCGTGATGATGACGTTCGGGCGCGCTCGGGTTAACCGAGCAAGGCGGGAAGATCCGAGTCGCTCGGACCCGTGTAAAAAAACATGAAGTTCGGGCGGGTTCGGATTCCGAGGAACCGAACCCGCTCATCTCTACTATAAATTGCTGGATTTGAGATAATCTACAACTCTTTCTTTTTAGAGTGTTTCCATCAATTTCCCTACTACTGATGTAAGACTCACTGGTCTGTAGTTGTTTGCCTCTTCCTTGCTTCCACTTTTGTGAAGTGGGACTACGTTCGCTGTTTTCCAGTCCTCTGGAATTACTCCTGTAACTAATGACTGGTTGACATAGGTTACCATGGAGACCGGCGTCCGAGGCAAAAAACCTCAGGATCCGACAGCGAGATGGTTTTGCCTTGAATGGGGATCCGGGGCAGACAGGGAGATCCGAACTGTGGCTTGGATTTCCCCAGATCCCATAGGTTCGGGGTAGGGGGGGGTTCAGTTCTGTGGGAACTAAACCTGCTCATCCCTACCCTATATCATATTTGAACAGCACTGTAGCAACACATCTTCAGCCAGTTTTGATGTTATATGAATGGAAAAAACACTTAAGCATTTACTGTATTTTTTTAGAGATGAGAGGGTTCGGTTCCCTGAGAACCGAATAGCCCCGAACTTCACTCTCCAAGTCCGGATCTGAGTCTGGCTCAGGACTTCCTGCCAGACTCGGAAACCAGAATGAGACAAAATGTCATCATCCCACTGTTGTATTCTCGCGGGATTTGGATCCCATATAAACAGCTGCACGTCGCCACCATTTTCACTTCGGACTTGGAGAGTGAGGGAGACAGACCTCTGTCTCTCTGTGGGTGGTGGTGTTTCTTGCTCTGTAGTGTGTAGTGTGTAGAGTGTAGTGTGTGCTCTGTAGAGGTGCTGCTGCAGTCACTGTGGTGTACCTTTGCTGTGTTAGGGGTGCTGTCCTGGCTGTCACTGGTGTTTCTTGTACTGCAGCTGTACATGGGTGTTGCTGTCCTGGCTGTCATTGTGTTGTACAGGGAGCAGGGGCACTGTAAAATATAGGGTTGCTGATGTCTTAATAACATTACACTGGCCCTGTATGCTATAAACATTAGGGTGCAGTTCTTAAAAATTAAAAGCACACTGCTCCTGTATGCTGTCAAATATAGGGGTGCTGATGTCTTAATAACATTACACTGGCACTGCTGTAAATATTCAGGGGTGCAGTTCTTACAAATTAATAGCACACTGCTCCTGTATGCTGTTAAATATAAGGATGCTGATGTCTTAATAACATTACACTGGCCCTGTCTGCTTTAAAAATTCAGGGGTGCAGTTCTTACAAATGAAAGCACACTGCTTCTGTATGCTGTAAGAATACAGGGGCACTGTGAAAATAAAGGGGCACTGTCCTGTGTGCTGTAATAATAAAGGGGTGCAGTCCAGTGAAGTGGAGAACAACAATTTGGAGCTAAAAATAGTGGAAGATCAGGAACCACTTCCAGTTACCAGTAGTAGTGCTAAAGCTGCTGCTGCCACCAGTCATGGCATTGACGATGCAATTCCATCAACATCATCTGCTAAGGCCGATGCCCAATGTCATAGAGGGCATGTAAAATCCAAGAAGCAAAAATTAATAATCAGAAAGAAAAAAAAGTTATCTGACGAGAAATGTAAAATTGGCAATATTCCATTCATGAAATGAAGTGGCAAGGAAAGGCTAAGGCCTTGGCTTATGTTCATGACTGATGGCTCAGCTTCTCATGAGGATGAAAGCCCTCATCGCTCTCGAAAAATAAAAGAAATTAAGCTTGTTAAAGCACAGGAAAAAAACAACTGTGCATTCAGGGATATCACAAATCCCCAAGAGAGTCAAAGTTTGTCCACGGTTGCGATGTCTAGACCTGACCTTCCCAAGATTGTATGGAAAGAGGAGGCTCCTACCACCATTTGTACGCCCCCTGTAAGTGCTAGGGAGAGCACTGCCAGTCCAGTTGCTGATATTGAGATTGAGGATGTCACTGCAGATGTACACCAGGATGAGGAGGATATAGGTTTAGCTGGCGCTGAGCAGAATTTTATTTAAAATAACAGGGGTGTGCAGGAGATTCTGTCAGTGGCCCTAAAAATTGCGGGCCACTTTCGACATTCAGCCACTGCGAACCAAAAACTAGAGCCCCAGCAAACACTCCTGAACCTGTCCTGCCATCACCTGAAAACAAGAGGTAGTAAGAAGGTAGAACTCAATAATCTATATGCTTCAGAGGATGGAGGAGCAGCAAAAGTCCATTCAAGCCTATACATCCACCTACAATATAGGCAAAGGAGGATGAATGCACCTGACTCAATTGCAGTGGAGAATGATTTCCGTCTTGTGCAAGGTTCTCCAACCCTTTGAACTTGCCACATGTGAAGTCAGTTCAGACACTGCCAGCTTCAGTCAGGTTATTCCCCTCATCAGGCTTTTGCAGAAGCAACTGGAGAAATTGAAGGAGGAGCTAAGATGGAATGATTCCGCTAAGTATGTGGGACTTGTGGATGGAGCCCTTTATTCGCTTTGACAGGATTCAAGGGTGGTCAATCTGTTGGAATCAGAGCACTACATTTTGTTCACCGTGCTCTATCCTAGGTTTAAAGCCTAAGTTGTATCTCTCTTTCCAGCAGACAAAAGTCTGCAGAGGTGCAAAGACCTGTTGGTGAGAAAATTGTCAACTCAAGCGGAACGTTACCCGCCGACAGGTCCTCCTTCATTTTCTGCTGCAACTGGAGCTGCAAGGAAAAGTATAACATTTTCGAGCCCACCCACTGGCGATGATGCAGGGTAGGCAGGAGCAAGTGTTGACATCTGGTCCAGACTGTAGGAGCTGCCAACAATTACTGACATGTCTACTGTCACTGCATATGATGCTGTAACCATTGAAAGAATGGTGAAGGATAATATTGGTGACAGCATCACTGTAGGTATGTCAGACAGTCCATATGTATACTGGCAGGAAAAAAAAGCAATTTGGATGCCCTTACACAAACAAACTGGCTTTATTTTACCTAAATTGCCCTCCCTCCAGTGTGTACGCCAAAAGAGTGTTTAGTGCAGCTGGTAACCTTGTCAGCGATCGGCGTAGGAGGTTACTTCCACAAATTCTGCAGAAGATGATGTTTACCAAAATGAATTATAAATTCCTCCAGGAAGAACTTTACCAGCAATTTCCTCCAGAAAGTATACAGGGACCTGTGATGGTGGATTCCAGTGGGGACGAATTAATACTCTGTGAGGAGGAAAAGGATGTACACACTGAAAGGGGTGAGGAATCGAAGGATGAAGATGAGGCTGCATCTTGTCTGTAGAGCCAGTTTGTGCAAGGAGAGATTAATTGCTTCTTTTTTGGTGGGGGGATTAATTGCTTCTTTTTTGTGGGGGCCCAAACAAACCAATCATTTCAGTCACAGTTGTGTGGCATACCCTGTCGCTGAAATGATTGGTTTGATAAAGTGTGCATGTCCTTTTTATACAACATAAGGGTGGGCGGGAGGGCCCAAGGGCAATTCTATCTTACACCTCTTTTTTTTTCTTTGCATTATGTGCTCTTTGGGGCCTAGTTTTTAAAACTGCCATCCTGTCTGACACTGCAGTGCCACTCCTAGATGGACCAGGTGTTTGTGCTGCACACTTGTGTCACTTAGCTTAGTCATCCAGCAACCTCGGTGCAACCTTTTGGCCTAAAAACAATATTGTGAAGTGTGAGGTGATCAGAATAGAGTGGAAATGAGTGAAAATTAATGTTATTGAGGTTAATAATACCGTAGGAGCAAATTACCCCCAAATTCTGCGATTTTAGCTGTTTTTATGTTTTTTTTCAAAAATCATCCAGATCCAAAAACTAAAACCTGAAAGGGAGGTTTAGGCAAAACCAATCCAGATCCAAAACATGAGCGGGGATCCAGATCCAAAACCAAAACACGATAAGTGCCCACCGCACATCACTAATTTTTTTATTTTGCTTTGTGATTAAAAATGTCTTTTGGAGTCCCTTTCAAAAACACATATCTGAGGCAACATTATATTGTTTAAAACATATGTTGCAAATGGAAAGCAAATTAGGGTACCAAATGGTGTAAAACATTATTAAAGATTTTGGATACCACAAAATCACACATAGTAGTTACAGTAATATTTTGTTTTCCCTTTTTATGACTTACCAGCAAGATCCTCTTAATGGTGTGCAGAGCTCTTTTTGCCAGTGCCTTCCGCCTTACCGCGGGAGCTGCATTGTTTTTAGAAAAAAAATAATAATAATAAAAAATGTACTGTAAGGCACAATGGCCCTCATTCCGAGTTGTTCGCTCGTTCTTTTCCTTCGCATCGGTGCGATTTTCCGCTAACTGCGCATGCGCAATGTTCGCATTGCGGCTGTGCCAAGTAAATTTGCTAAGAAGTTTGGTATTTTACTCACGGCATTACAAGGTTTTTTCTTCGTTCTGGTGATCGGAGTGTGATTGACAGGAAGTGGGTGTTTCTGGGCGGAAACTGGCCGTTTTATGGTGGTGTGTGAAAAAACGCTGCCGTTTCTGGGAAAAACGCGGGATTGGCTGGAGAAACGGGGGAGTGTCTGGGTGAACGCTGGGTGTGTTTGTGATGTCAAACCAGGAACGACAAGCACTGAACTGATCGCAGTGGAAGAGTAAGTCTGGAGTTACTCAGAAACTGCAAAGAAAAATCTTTTTGCAATATTGCGAATACTTCGTTCGCAATTCTGCTAAGCTAAGATTCACTCCCAGAGGGCGGCGGCTTAGCGTGTGCACTGCTGCAAAAAGCGGGCAGCGAGCGAACAACTCGGAATGAGGGCCAATATACAATGTTTTGTCATTAATAATTAGTAGGCATCTATGTACTGTGGGACAACAGCTCCCAGAAAATATTAAAATGCTAAATTAACTGATTTGCATGACATGTGTGAGGGTATGCTGGGATGTGTTATTCCATAGAAGCTGCTAAACCATGTTGAAACACATAGAAAAATGAATGTTTATTTTTTAAATGTTAAGTATATAAATGGGCCTGTTACTGTAATTGTTGGTTACTCACCAGATGGTGCCTGAACTGGTGGCCTATCAGTGTCCTCAACGTGGACTTCAGGCAGGACTTCTGGGGGGAATGACTTGCTTCAATTCCTCTTCATAGGAAATATAGTGGACTGGGATTTGCTGCCCAACACCGGTCCTGCGTGTCTGCTTGACCTCAATAGCCATCTTCCGCTTCAGCACATGCTTCACATTGTTGATGCACTTTTTTATCATTGAGACATCACGACTGCACGTGCTCACTGCATTGACTGCATTAGTGATGCCAACCCACGTCTCTCTCTTCCTATCCATGGAAGTCTAGTGTGCTCTTCTAATACCGGTGAAAGACTCTCACCATCGCATGCACTAATGCGTGATTCTCTTGGTAAGATAATTGCAAATTGCACCCAGTGCGTGTCTTGCCAGGCCTAGGGACCAAAACACCCTCCTCCATCACAAAGTGAAACTCGCATTCCAGTTGGTCTAAAAACTCACAGCTACAACTCACGCCTTCTGAAATGTGAGATGGTGCAAGATGGAATGTGACTAACAACTCGCACCTCATTACATCCGGCCCCCACTGTATCTCTGTGGGTTTGTATTTTTGTCCCTTTAATTATTGTCCCTTTAAATCTTGTGGCTCAATTAAATCTTGTGGCCCAATCTATTGTCCCTTTAAATCTTGTGGCCCAATCTACCAAAAACGTAGTAGTAACTTTGAAAAGGTCCGGATACAGATGTGTCTTGTCCTTATATCACCCCAAACAGCTACACAGCCACACCAAGTGTACCACCAGAAACGATTTCACAAGATATGCATCTTATTCTCATCACTAATGCGACAAATTACATTGGCATCTCATATAGCTTCTACATATGACCCAGGGCCTGATTCATTACTGATTGCTTTATGCGATTCTATGTGCAATTTACTGATGGTGGGGAAACTGCACATGTGTAGTACCCATTCTGCACAGAAGCAGAAAGGGTCCTGCGGTTACGGTGCAGTGCACATATGCGAACGCCTTATTGACAGGCAGAGGTGTTTGCGGGTATGGGATGGGGCAGGGTCAGCCGGCATTTTGGAAAACGGGAGCATGTCGCACCCATTTTCCATGCGTGGTGAGGCCAAGGGCTGTGTTGTGTATGCTGTTTCCTTGGCCTCGCAATCCCTTTAGCGATGGCAAGGCTGAGTAAATTGAAGTTTACTCAGCCTGCCGTTGCAAATGAGCATTGCGACCGATGATCGTGATGTTCATCTAATAGGCAATCGCATCAGAAATACAGGGAGGAGGTTGTATGCACCTCCTCCTGCATTTGCATTACTAAGGACTGTGAGCAGGTGTGCATTTGCAATCCTTAATGAATCAGGCCCCCAGTCACTAATCTGGTGAAAAAAGGCAAAAGACAGAGGTCTCACACAAATATTCTGTGCCATGACTCACGCCACTACTGTTATACTTAATCTACAACTTTATTCCAATTACTTCGCACCAACAGTACTAGTCTAGTGTGCCTAGTATGCTGTATGCAACTTTAAAAGTGGCCACAACGAGAATAAAACCCAAAATATGGTAATTGCTACCTATGGCAGAGCGTCTACATCACTCCAAGCATCTTGCATCATATTGCACAAAAACTCTAAGTGAATGAGGACACATCAGTAGTAAATTAACCCCATTGGGTCAATATGTGATGTGATTATTCCACTACCTTTTTATTTCCTATTTACAGTATATTTTGCGTTGGTGTGGATCCTTCCCATTGTGGGTGTCTGGGGGAGAATTTATGATTTTTTTCTGCATATTTTTCCTAAATAACTTTCTCATGGATAACATACAGTATGTGCCCAGCGGAACATGAAAATGAGCTATACTCCAATGCAAGGGCCTGAAGAACACATTTGTGTGTTGCTGTTGCACCATGCAATGTTTTCTGTTCAGTAAATCACCTCCAGCTTTTAGCAGCTTCCTACGGAATACATATGTAATCCCGGCAGAAGGGAAGCCGGCGATCTTATCACCGACAACAGCATGTTAATGAATCCTGATGGGGGTTGGATAAGTATATCTAACCTCTCCTCTTCCCTGCCTAAGCCTAACTCTCCCTTCCTACAGCCTAAACCAACCCCCCCCACAGCCTAATCCTTACCCCCCCCCTCTCCCTGCAGCCTAACCCTAACCCCCCTCCCCCAAAGCCTAACCCTAACTTTCCCCGGGGTGCCTAACCCGGTATCCGGTCTGAAGATCGACAGTGTCTAGGTCGACAATGTTTAGGTCGACCACTGTAGGTCGACAGTCACTAGGTCGACATGGATGGAAGGTCGACAGGGTTTCTAGGTCGACATGTGCTAGGTCGACAGGTCTAAAGGTCGACATGAGTTTTTCACATTTTTTTCTTTTTTTGAATTTTTTCCATACTTAACGATCCACGTGGACTACGATTGGAACGGTAAAGTGTGCCGAGTGAAGCGGTAGCGGAGCGAAGGCACCATGCCCGAAGCATGGCGAGCGAAGCGAGCCATGCAAGGGGACGCGGTGCACTAATTTGGGATCCCGGTCACTCTACGAAGAAAACAACACAAAAAAAAAATCCTCATGTCGACCTTTAGACCTGTCGACCTAGCACATGTCAACCTAGAAACCCTGTCGACCTTCCATCCATGTCGACCTAGTGACTGTCGACCTATAGTGGTCGACCTAAACATTGTCGATCTAGACACTGTCGATTTGATGAACCACACCCGCCTAACCCTACCCCTCCCTCCCTGCAACCTAACCCTAACCCTTACTCCCCTGCAGCCTAACCCTAACCCTCCCCCCGCAGCCTAAACCAAAACGCCCCCCGCCACGGCTAACATGTAGTATTATACTTACAATTGGGATGCCGGCGTTCAGTATTCCATTTGATGCTGGAGTATCAGCGCCAGGAATTTGCCGTGTGTCTAGTTTCCAGTGCCGGTATTTCAAGCTCCGGCATCCCCTTACTACAACACAGAATGTTTGGAGAAAAGTAAAAAAGAGCAAGCACTCTGCACCTTAGAAAAACCATGCTCCCCTTGCACTGCAAAATGGTTTTATTCCACATGCAAAGTTAATTGGATGTTTGTTTTTGCTTTGCTCCAAATTTAATTTATTCATTCTATATCATAAACATTTCTCTTCCTCATTATCCCTTGAGCGAACTCATCAGCATTACCTAGTCCTGATCACTTAATGAAGTGCTGGAGATCTCATTTTGATAGAGCCGTTTTAATTTGACTTTTTACCTGCATGTTAAGGAAGGTTAATCGAACTTATCTTAAAAAAATTAGCACCCAGTACCATGAAAGTCTACATGCCTTTCACGCCACGACCTCCCATCTTATCTGCCTCTGCCATGCAAGAGAAAAAAAAAAGTTTAAGAAAAAAGTTTTGGGGTTAAATTCTGAATGAATTAATGTTTGTGTTTGATAAGACTGCTACATTGTAGAGATTACCAGGAACTCAGTCCATATCACTTTGTAGGTTTCATTTCCTTCTACATTAAATTAGATCAAGCTACACAGAAAGCAGATACAAGCTGGGTAGTACATTAATCAGTTATTCTACACTTCATATATTTTTATTCCAATGAGTCTCAGTGATTAATTGATGTCTTTGAAGATTGAGCACTTTTAGCTAATAAACTCTGTCAATACTCATAGACTAGCCAGGTTGATAACTGCTGTACCCTGCAAGAAAGTCTTTCTTTTTTAATGTTTTACTAAGTAAACGCACGCCGATGTTTTAATTTGGATTAAACAACATTACAGTTAATCTATATTATTGAGGCGTATCTGCAGATAAATGACTAATTTGTACACTGCTTTCTTCGTAGGATGATTTGTTGATTGGGTTTTCTCCCTCTGGCTTGTGCAATCTATAGCGTTTCTTTGAAAAGTTATGTGATTTCACATTAAAAGAGCTTTGTATCATAAAGGAAACACCAGAATTAATAATCAGTCATTTTTAATGTGTTTTAATTTCAAATATTTGAAAGAAACTATTTAATATTACATATTACTGTAGGTCATTCACTACACACACCTACAGTGGAAGTGCAGCAGATTTAGCTGTGTTTTTTGCATTTGTGCTTGTGTGAAGTGATCATGTTTATTGGAAACAGAATCAGAATTTCTTCCTGCTAACAATTTTGCTCTGGCCCTTAATCATACCTCCTAAATCCTCTGATGACAGATTGGTAGTCCTGCAAAGGGGGCATGGGGTCGCTATGTGTATATATATATATATATAATGTATATGTAATATAAAAATGGGAAAATGATGTGGCACTCAGGACTGCGTTAAATAAATGTACTCGGTACACAAAGGACCTCTGAGTACATTTATTTAATGCAGTCGTGAGTGGTGCACCAGTTGCGTGGTTATAATAGTTATTCCTGTGGTGGCACTGGATGCTATATAGTTTTTACCTGGTATGCCGGACACACCATTGTTTATGTATGTGTGTGTGTGTGTGTGTGTGAGTCCCATTTCAGGAACCATGCTGTAGGGTTCTATGTATTTTATGGCATTTATTGGTGTTTTCTGTATTATATGGCACTCACTGGAGTACTCTTTGTATTTTATAGTGATCTCTGTAATGCTTTCTGCATTACATCGAGGTCATGATGCTGTAAGTATTATTTGGCCATCCCTGTAATGTTCTCTGCTTTAGAGCTGTTCCACACTCGGCGGCTTTTACCGGGTGGGAAAAAGCCGGATTACTTTTTCCCGTGCCGGTATTGTAATTAACACTGTAAGGTGTAGGGTCCTTTCACACGGCACGGCCCCGGCACGGCTTCCGGGTTGCAGACGGAAATATCCACTGAAAGGTCCGGCTGCCGGGCCGTGCCGTCTTTGTAGGCAGAGAACCATGTGTGTGAAGGGGAGCCTTCACACACAACTTTTTTTTAGCCGCTGCTGCTGCGCATGCATACCGACGCCAGGATCCTGGCAGCATACCGACGCTGGGATCCCGGCGGGGAGGGGTGAGTGCAGCAAGCCCCTTGCGGGCTCGGTGGTGACCGCACGGGTTCTATTCCCACTCTATGGGTGTCGTGGACACCCACGAGTGGAAATAGTCCCTGTTGGTCAGCATGCCGACCATCGGGATAGTGAGGGGTCGGGATGCTGGAGGAGGTCATGTGACTGTCGGTCTCCCGACTGCCGGTCACATGAATACCACCCCATTTGAGGGATATTTAATATTTATGGGTACTATCTCCTGCTCTTTTGTTAATGTATATATGTTAAATATAAACTGGGAGGACGCAAAAACAAAGGAGGACCAGGCGTCTGATAGTGTGTAAGAATTTCCTGAAAATGTCAGTTACACTAAAGTTTGTAATTTTTATTTTTGTTTTTTATTCTGTTGTCAATAAAATAACAGGTGATAAAAAGGGGCAGATTGAGGTGTTTGAAGGTAGGCGGTAGATATGTCCTACGTATTATTAGCTACACACCATGGCACAGGCCACACACCCTTTGTAGACCACACCCCCACATTAGTAGTAACACCCCTGCATGTGTTGGTCACGCCCCCTGTGGCAGCACACAATAGGCCCTTCATATATTTCAGCTCTAGGCCCATGTGAACCTTAATCTGGCACTGGGCATGGCCACTCGTCAAGGGAGCTTGGTCTCGTGGGAAATGCCACACCTGCGAGCCTTGTCTCCCCATCTTCATTACAATGGGGTATGCCCAGTGCTCTGGGAGCTGTTGGGTTGCCCACAGTCCCTCTCTCAACTAAATAGATGCTGCACGCAGTGAGTTAGAGGGGGCCTTCCAATTTCCCCCTCTACGCCCCACAGATGGAACAGCAGGACAGTGTCCAAAAATGTGGGTCCCACCAAATTTGGTACCGTTGGGAGGTATGCCTTAATTTGTTTCAACTTTACTGCTATGACAATCCTCATTTATAATTTATTTAAGTCCCGAAATTTTTTTATTTTTTTTCATTTGCATATTTTTTACATTAATAAATAAATAATAATGAATAATAATTAATAGAGCC
This sequence comes from Pseudophryne corroboree, assembly GCF_028390025.1. NCBI lineage: Eukaryota > Metazoa > Chordata > Amphibia > Anura > Myobatrachidae > Pseudophryne > Pseudophryne corroboree. The sequence goes on along the minus strand of NC_086454.1, from coordinate 59,581,459 downwards.
ACGTGTTGTTCACCCCGTCCAAGAAAGAACCATCTGAGGCAGCCACATGGGGAGCACTGCATATGTTACATCTGGCAGGGAGTACATTTAGAAGAAGTATAACATCCAGGGGGAGGGAGGAAAATGAAGAAGTTGAATACAATGGCGTAACAACAGGATAATAATAACAACCAAGGTGGCATTAAGAAAAAATAAAGAGTAGAAATACCACATAATGTGAGTAGGCCAAAGTCCAATTCCAGTTCAAACTCTGGGTCTAACTCCATTCTTCAGATGACATTCTGAAGATGCAGGCTTCAATGTGGCAGGTAAGCCTAGTATGCAGGCTTTCAAATGATTGACTTTTGGATTAGATGCTGGGCCAGCTGGTACACAGGGAGGGCAGGTGTTGATTGAGCAATTTGTTCCACATAGTAATTAATGGTGAGGGAAGCTGCAGCCTCACATTTGCAAAACAAACTTTAACTACAGACTGTTGTTGAAATGAAAAGCATCAGGTATGGGAAATGGAATTAATGTACATCTGAAGCGATGAGAGATGGTTTAAAGACTCCAGTCCAGTTCTAACTCCTTGCATCAGATGACATGCATAAGATGCAGGCTTCAATATGGCATAAACTAGATTTACGCTGATAAATGTACTTTCCTGTATAAGCTATGCCTGGTTGGTGCAGTCTGGGCATGCACATCTCACCATAACTTGTAATTTCACCTACATGTCCTTAACAAGCCCTCACTCAACTTAGCCTATGGGTGAGTATCCCATTACCCCTCAAATCTGCCCATTCAGCCTAAACTTGTTACTGAGATGCTTATGACTCTGAATCACACGTACTGTAGATGCATCTGCTTGCATTCATCTCTGCATCCGCCCAAAGTGTGATGACAGCAGCACAATGTTTACAATGGCGCATGCATAGCTCCCAAAACAGCTACCTAATTGACTAAACTGTTTTACTGAAAGTCACTCTAAGAGCCCCACTGCCTCACTGAGAATTGTATCATTTAGATGCAAAGTGCCTGGTCCCACCCCCAACACTGACCAGCTGCTTCATCTACAGTTGTATCCTCAGACCGTATAGCCGCTGTCGCGCCAAAAACCCTTCTCAGTGTGCCAGATCCAGTGAGAGGCAACTTACACTGAGCCACTATTTGGCTTGACTGTGAATTTTAGTTGCAGAAATGAAATATTTGAATGTGATAAAACCACTTAATGAGACTGCACTGATTAATTTGATATGTCTGAATCTATATACTAAGTGCTACAGTACAATGGGGTTTTTTTTTCATGCAAGCTCTGTTGTGCTTCATCTGCTACTTTGTACATACAGTATTGAAAACTCATTTTGGTGCGGTTAAAGTTGCAGCCCAGTGTCTGTAGTACACTATGGCCCTCATTCCGAGTTGTTCGCTCGGTAGCTGCTTTTAGCAGCCGTGCAAACGCTAAGCCACCGCCCTCTGGGAGTGTATCTTAGCAGAAGTGTGAACGAAAGGATCGCAGCATGGCTACAAAAAAAGATTGTGTCGTTTCTGAGCAGCTCCAGACCTACTCCTACTGTACCTTGCGATCACTTCAGACTATTTAGTTCCTGTTTTGACATCACGAACACGCATTGCGTTTGACCAGTCACTCCTGCGTTTCCCCCGGCACGCCTGCATTTGTATCTGACACGCCTGCGTTTTTCAACACACTCCCAGAAAACGGTCAGTTACCTCTCAGAAACGCCCACTTCATGTCAATCCCTCTGTGGCCAGCAGTGTGAATGAAAAGCTTCGCTAGACCTTGTGTAAAACTACTTTGGCTTTTGTGAAAGTACATTGCGCATACGTAGTACTGGTGAATGTCTCTACGGAGGAATTGATTATAATTAATTTTGATGAACATCATCTTCTCCACATTTTGTGGAAGTAACCTCCTACGCCGATCACTGACAAGGTGAGCGGCTGCACTAAACACTCTTTTGGAGTACACACTGGAGGGGGGGCAACTTAGGTAAAATAAAGCCAGTTTGTGCATTGGCCTCCAAATTGCCTCTTTATCCTGCCAGTATACATACGGACTGGATTGTCTGACATGCCTACTTGGATGCTGTCACCGATATAATCCTCCACCATTCTTTCAATGGTAACAGCATCATAAGCAGTGACAGTAGACAAGTCAGTAACCGTTAGCAGGTCCTTCAGTCCGGACCAGATGTCAGCACTTTTATCCTGACTGCCCTGCATCACTGCCAGCGGGTGGGTTTAGGAAATGTTATCCCTTTCCTTGCAGCCCCAGTTGCCGGAGAAAATGAAGGAGGAGCTGTTGACAGGTCACGTTCCACTTGAGTTGACAATTTTCTCTCCACCAGGTCTTGGCACCTCAGCAGACTTGTGTCTGCTGGAAAGAGAGATACAATGTAGGCTTTAAACCTAGGATCGAGCACGGTGGCCAAAATGTAGTGCTCTGATTTCAACTGATTGACCACCCTTGAATCCTGGCAAAGCAAATGAAGGGCTCCATCCACAAGTCCCACATACTTAGCGGAATCGTTCCATCTTAGCTCCTCCTTCAATTTCTCGAGCTGCTTCTGCAAAAGCCTGGTGGAGGGGAATGACTTGACTCAAGCTGGCAGTGTCTGAACTGACTTCACGTGTGGCAAGTTCAGAGGGTTGGAAAACCTACCATAACATGGAAATCATTCTACACTGTGCTTGAGTCAGGTGCATTCCCCCCTCCTTTGCCTATATCGTAGGTGGATGTATAGGCTTGAATGGCCTGCTTCTCTATCCTCTAAAAAATATAGAGTGTTGAATTCCACCTAGTTACCCGCAATTTTTCGGGCCACCGACAGCATCTCCTGCACACCCCTGTCATTTTTCAAAAAATTCTGCACCACCAAATGAATTGTATGTGCAAAACATGGGACTTGCTGGAATTTGCCCAGATGTAATGCATGCACAATATTGGTGGCATTGTCAGATATCACAAATCCCCAGGAGAGTCTAAGTGGGGTAAGAGGTTGTCAGCGGTGTGCCTCTAACGGTGATACACAGTGTAGCCTGCCTAGGAACGAGCTGGCGTTTGTGAGAAGCTGCTATTGGTGCCGCTGCTGTGGGAGGCAATACATATACCCAGTGGGCTGTCACAGTCTTGTAGTCCTTAGTTTGCCCTACTCCACTTGTCCACATGTCTGTGGTTAAGTGGACACTGGGTACAACTGCATTTTTCAGGACACTGATGACACTTTTCTTAATGTCACTGTACAGACTGGGAATAACTTTCCTAGTGAAGTGGAATCTAGGTGGGAATGGTACCGGGGACAAAATACCTCCATCAATTGTCTAAATCCCACTGCACTAATGGCGGATACCGGATGCACGTCTAACACCAACATAGCTGTCAAGGCCTCAGTTATCCGCTTTGCAACAGGAAGACTGCTGTCATATTTCATCTTCCTCACAAAGGACTGTTGGGCAGTCAATTGCTTAGTTGAAGTAGTACAAGTGGTCTTCCGACTTCCCCTCTGGGATGATGATCGACTCCCAGCAGTAACAACAGCAGCAGCAGCAGTAGGCATACCACTCAAGGATCCTCCGGTAGAATACAGGTTAGGAGAGGACTCGTCAGTCATGCCAATGACATGGCCTGCAGAACTACTGAAGTTCCTGACTGAGGAGGAAATTGACGTTGAGGGAGTTGGTGGTGTGGCTTGCAGGAGCTTGGGTACAAGAGGAAGAAGTGATTTAGGTGTCAGTGGACTGCTTACACTTTTACCCAAAGTCTCTGAACTTGACAATGACTTCTGATGAATGCGCTGCAGTTGATGTATAAGACAGGATGTTCCTAGGAGGTTAATATCCTTACCCCTACTTATTACAGATTGACAGAGGCAACACACGGCTTGACACCTGTCGTCCGGATTTGTGGAGAAATAATTACACACTGAAGAGGTGGCTTTTTTAGCATTTTACTCAGGCATGATAATGGACTTATTCATCCCACGGACAACAACTGTCTCCCCAGGTGCCTGATTTAAACAAACCACATCACCATAAGAATTCTCCTCGTCAACTTCCTCCTCAGCGCCAGCAACACCCATATCCTCATCCTGGTGTACTTCAACAGTGACATCTTCAATTTGAATATCATTAACTGGACTGTGGGTGCTCTTTCCAGCACTTGCAGAGAGCGTGCAAATGGTGGTAGGAGCCACCTCTTCCCGTCCAGTGTTGGGAAGGTCAGGCATCGCAACCACAGACACACTTGGACTTTCCTTGGGGATTTGTGATACCATCTTAGAACGCACAATTCTTTTCTGTGCTTTTTCCAGCTTAACTCTTTTCATTTTTCTAGCGGGAGGATGAGGGGTTCCATCATCATGTGAAGCTGAACTACTAGTCATGCACATAGGCCAGGGATTTATCCGTTCCTTGGGGGTAATTCGGACCTGATTGCTCACTAGCTGTTTTTTGCAGTCCTGCGTTCACATAGTTGCCTCCCACCGGGGAGTGTATTATAGCTGTGCAAGTGTGCGATCGCATGTGTAGCCGAGCAGTACCAAAAGATTTTGTGCAGTTTCTAAGTAGCCCAGGACTTACTCAGCCACTGTGATCACTTGAGCCTGTCCGGGACCAGAATTGAAGTCAGACACCCACCCTGCAAACGCTTGGGAACGCCTGCGTTTGTCCAACCACTCCCAGAAAACATTCAGTTATGCCTTCTTTCTGTAAATCACCTTGCGATCGCCCGTGCAAATGGATTCTTCGCACAAACCAATCGCAGAGCAACGAACCGCTTTGTACCTGTGTGATGCACCTGTGCATTGCGGTGCATGCGCAGTTCTGACCTGATTGCAGCGCTGCAAAAAATGCTAGCGAGCGATCAGGTCTGAATTACCCCCCTTTTGCCACTCCATGAAGTAAATGGCATATTGCCAAGTTTACGTTTCTCCTCAGATGATTTACATTTATTTTTTTGGGGTCATTTTACTGAACTTTGGCTTTTTGGATTTTACATGCCCTCTACAATGACATTGGGCATCGGCCTTGGCAGACAACGTTGATGGCATTTCATCATCTATGTCATGACAAGTGGCAGCAGCTTCAGCACTAGGAAGTAGTGGTTCTTGATCTTTCCCTATTTTATCTTCCAAATTTTTGTTCTCCATGATTTTTCTGGAGTTATATAACAATATGTGGCACAGGGGAGCGTACCTCTACACCACACAGGGCAAACCCTGTAAAAATTATCTGGACCCTTTTATTTGGAGTTATTATAATAATATGCAGCATGGGAGAGCGTACCCCTAAACTACACACACACACACACACACACACACACACACACACACACACACACACACACACACACATACACACACACACACACACACACACACACACACAAACACACACACACACACACACACACGGCAAAGCCTGTAAAAATTATTTGGATAATAATAACTCTTTTATTTGGTGTTATTATAATAATATGCAGCACAAGAGAGCGTACCCCAACACCACAAGGGGCAAACCACTCGACTTATACGGCAGTACCACTGGAGTTATACGGCAGTACCGCTGCACTTATACAGCAGTATCCCTGGTCTTAAATGGCAGTACCCCTGGACTTATACGGCAGTACTGCTGGACTTATACGGCAGTAACTCTGGACTTATGCAGCTGTACCGCTGGACTTATACAGCTGTACCGCTGGACTTATACGGCAGCACCACTGGACTGGACATTTACGGCTGCACCACTACTGGACTTTTGGCAGCACAGGACACCACCACTGAACTGATGCAGCACAAGACAGCACCACTGGACTGGACCTATACAGCAGCACTGGACTTATGGCAGCACAGGACACCACCACTGGAGTGACTGGACTGATGCAGCACAAGACAGCACCACTGGACTGGACTTATACAGTAGCACTGGACTTATGGCAGCACAGGACACCACCACTGTGACTGTACTGATGCAGCACAAGACACCACCACTGGACTGATGCAGCACAAGAGAGCACTACTGGACTGAAGTTATACAGCAGTACCCCATAACTTATACGGCAGTACCCCTGGAGTTGTACGGCAGTGTCAGACAGGATGACACTTTAAAAAACTAGTCCCCAAACAGCACATGATGCAAAGAAGAAAAAGAGGTGCAAGATGGAATTGTCCTTAGGCCCTCCCACCCACCCTTATGTTGTATAAACAGGACATGCACATTTTAACAAACCAATCATTTGATCGAAATGGTCTGCCACATGACTGTGGCTGAAATTACTGGTTTGTTTGGCCCGCACAGACACTGAGGAGACACGTCCTCTCGCTACACTCTCCAGGACTGTAGTGAAGATGGCGGAGTGGGAGGCACAAAATATACAAAGTCCGGATGGCTCTAGAATCCAATAGCGGGATGATGATGTTTTGTCTCTTTCTGGTTTCCGAGTCTGGCAGGAAAACCTGAGCCGAACTTTGGATCCAGACTCGGAGTGTGAAGTTTGGGGGGGTTCGGTCCTCAGGGAACCGAACCCGCTCATCTCTAATTGTAGATCTGCCTGTGTGTATTGGTGACCTAAAGACATAACAATAAAGGGTTAACAGCAGTGTGAAGATGCTGGCCATACAACTATAGGGCAGGATGTCCTAATGGCAAAATGCAGTAAAAAATAGGATTTTAATACCTACCGGTAAATCCTTTTCTCTTAGTCCGTAGAGGATGCTGTGGACTCCAAAAGGACCATGGGGTATAGACGGGATCCGCAGGAGACATTGGCACTTTAAGACTTTAAATGGGTGTGAACTGGCTCCTCCCTCTATGCCCCTCCTCCAGACCTCAGTTATAGTAACTGTGCCCAGGTAGACAGACATTTCGAGGAAAAGGATTTTTGTTAACCAAGGTTGAGACACATACCAGCTAACACCACAACACACCATACAACATGGCATTTAACTAAAACCAGTTAACAACATGAACCAAAAAGTCAGCAACAGGCTGATCGAAACCAAAACACAACCTTTGTGTAGCCAACGCAATAACTATGAACAAGTACTGCAGATAGAGTCCGCACTGGGACGGGCGCCCAGCATCCTCTACGGACTACGAGAAAAAGATTTACCGGTAGGTATTAAAATCCTATTTTCTCCTTCAGCCTAGAGGATGCTGGGGACTCCAAAAGGACCATGGGGTTTATACCAAAGCTCCAGACCGGGCGGGAGAGTGCGGATGACTCTGCAGCACCGATTGAGCAAACAGGAGGTCCTCATCAGCCAGGGTATCAAACTTGTAGAACTTCGCAAAGGTGTTTGAACCCGACCAAGTAGCCGCTCGGCAAAGTTGTAATGCCGAGACTCCCCGGGCAGCCGCCCAAGACGAGCCCACCTTTCTGGTAGAATGGGCCTTTACCGATTTCGATAACGCCAATCCTGCCATAGAAAGAGCCTGCTGGATCGTATTACAAATCCAGCGTGCAATAGCCTGCTTAGCAGCAGGAGCCCCAATCTTGTTGGAAGCGTACAGGACAAACAGAGCCTCCGTTTTCCTAATACGAGCCGTTCTGGCAACATAAATTTTCAAAGCTCTGATTACATAGAGAGACTTTGAATCAGCCAAGGCTTCAGTAGCCACAGGTACCACAATAGGTTGGTTCATGTGAAACGAACAAACCACCTTTGGTTGACAAGTTCTCAACTCCGCTCCATCTTCATGGAAAATCAAATAGGGGCTTTTGTGAGACAAAGCCACCAATTCCGACACCCGCCTTGCGGACGCCAAGGCCAATAGCATGACCACTTTCCAATTGAGAAATTTCAACTCAACCTTTGTAAAGGTTCAAACCAATGTGACATAAGGAACTGTAACACCACGTTAAGGTCCCATGGTGCCACTGGGGGCTCAAATGGAGGTTGGATGTGCAGCACGCCTTTCACAAAAGTCTGTACTTCCGGAAGCGAGGCCAATACCCTTTGAAAGAAAATTGATAAGGCTTGTAAAAAATGGAGAAACCGACCTAGCTGAAATTCTTCCGTAGGAGCCTTCTTGGATTCACACCAAGACACATATTTTCTCCAAATACGGTGGTAATGCTTCGCCGTTACCTCCTTCCTAGCTTTCAGTAGAGTGGGGATGACCTCTCCGGGAATACCCTTCCACGCTAGGATTTTGCGTTCAACCACCATGCTGTCAAACGCAACCGCGGTAAGTCTTGGAATACGCACGGCCCTTGCTGTAACAGATCCTCTCTCAGAGGAAGAGGCCAGGGATCTTCTATGAGTAATTCCTGAAGATCCGGATACCAGGCCCTTCGTGGCCAATCTGGATCAACAAGTAAAGCCTGAACCCTTGTTCTTCTTATGATCCGTATCACCTTTGGAATGAGTGGAAGTGGAGGGAATACATAGACCGACTGATACACCCACGGTGTCACTAGGGCGTCCACTGCTACTGCTTGAGGGTCCCTCAACCTGGAACAGTATGTCTGAAGTTTCTTGTTGAGGCGAGATGCCATCATGTCTATTTGAGGAATTCCCCAATGACTTGTCACTTCTGCAAAGACCTCTTGATAAAGACCCCACTCTCCTGGATGGAGATCGTGTCTGCTGAGGAAGTCTGCTTCCCAGTTGTCCACACCTGGAATGAAGACCGCCAACAGAGCGCTTGCCTGTTTTTCCGCCCAGCGAAGCACTTTTGTGGCCTCCGCCATCGCCGCTCTGCTCCTTGTTCCACCCTGGCGGTTTATGTGCGCCATTGCTGTTATGTTGTCCGACTGAATCAGGACGGGCAGGCCGCGAAGAAGATGTTCTGCTTGTAGAAGGCCGTTGTAGATGGCCCATAATTCCAGAATGTTTATGTGCAGACAAGCCTCCTGGCTTGACCATTTACCCTGGAAACTTTGTCCCTGTGTGACTGCTCTCCAACCTCGGAGACTTGCATCCGTGGTTACCAGGATCCAATCTTGGATCCCGAACCTGCGTCCCTCTAAAAGGTGAGAACTTTGGAGCCACCATAGGAGAGAAATCTTGGCCCTGGGAGATAGGCTTATCTTCCGGTGCATGTGTGGGTGAGACCCGGACCACTTGTCCAACAGGTCCCACTGATAAACCCTGGCATGGAACCTGCCAAACGGGATGGCCTCGTAGGCTGCCACCATCTTCCCCAGCACCTGAGTGCATTGATGAATCGACACCCTTGCCGGTTTCAGAATCCCCTTGACCATGTTCTGTATTTCCAGAGCTTTTTCCATCGGGAGAAAAATTCTCTGCAATTCCATGTCCAGAATCATGCCGAAGAACGACAGCCGTGTTGTCGGAATCAACTGTGACTTTGGCAAATTTAAGAGCCAACCATGTTGCTGCAGAACTGACAGGGAGAGCACAACGTTTTTTAGTAACAGCTCCTTTGATCTCACCTTTATCAGGAGATCGTCCAAGTACGGGATAATTGTGACACCCTGCTTGCGCAGGAGCACCATCATTTCCGCCATTACTTTGGTGAAAATCCTCGGGGCCGTGGAAAGACCAAACGGCAACGTCTGAAATTGGTAATGACAATCCTGAACAGCAAACCTCAGGTAAGCCTGATGAGGAGGATATATGGGGACATTTAGGTAAGCATCGTTTATGTCGACTGACACCATAAAATTCCCCCCTTCCAGACTGGAAACCACTGCTCAGAGAGTTTCCATTTTGAATCTTTTCAAATATAGATTGAGGGATTTTAAGTTCAGAATCGGTCTGACCGAGCCATCCGGCTTCGGGACCACGAACAGGCTTGAATAAAACCCTTCTCCCCATTGTGGCAGGGGTACCGTGACAATGACTTGCTGTTGACACAGCTTTTGTATTGCAGCGCACACCACTTCTCTTTCCGGAAGAGAAGCTGGCAAGGCTGATTTGAAAAATCGGTGGGGGGCACGTCTTGAAACTCCAGTTTGTATCCTTGAGCCACAATTTCCAGCACCCAAGGATCCAAGCCTGAGTGAGCCCAGACCCGACTGAAGAGCTGAAGACGTGCCCCCACCGGTGCGGACTCCCACAACGGAGCCCTAGCATCATGCGGTGGACTTGGCAGAAGCCAGGGAGGACTTCTGCTCCTGGGAGCTTGCCACAGCCGGTGATTTTTTTCCCCTTCCCTTACCTCTAGCAGCAAAGAAGGAGGACCCTCGTCCTTTTTTGAATTTACTAGACCGAAAGGACTGCATCTGATACTGAGGCGTTTTTTTTTTTGCTGTGGAGGGACAAAAGGTAGAAAAGATGACTTACCCGCGGTAGCTGTAGATACCAGGTCCGCGAGTCCCTCACCAAACAAAACACCACCTTTATACGGCAGCGTCTCCATAGCCCTCTTAGAGTCAGCATCACCATTCCATTGGTGAGTCCATAATGCTCTCCTAGCCGAGATTTCCATGGCATTGGCCCTTGATCCCAAGAGGCCAATATCTCTGGCAGCCTCCCTTAGATAGACTGCAGCGTTCTTGATATGACTCAGCATCAAAACAACGCTATCCCTATCCAGGGTGTCCAAGTCAGATAATAAGTTATCTGCCCACTTTTTAATTGCACTACTCACCCATGCTGACGCCAACGCAGGTCTGAGCAGTGTACCCGTAGTGACATAAATAGATTTCAAGGTAGTTTCCTGCTTATGATCCGCAGGATCCTTCAGGGCCGCCGTGTAAGGAGACGGAAGCGCCACCTTCTTGGACAGCCGTGCTAGAGCCTTGTCCACATTGGGAGTCGACTCCCACTTTTTACTATCCTCAGAGGGAAACGAGTATGCCATAATAATTCTCTTGGGAATCAGCAACTTTTTGTCAGGAATTTCCCAAGCCTTTTCAAAAAGAGTATTCAGTTCATTAGATGGAGGAAACGTTACCAGAGGTTTCTTTCCTTTAAACATACAGACCCTTGTCTCAGGAACAGCAGGGTCTTCCGTGATATGTAACACTTCATTTATTGCCACAATCATGTACTGAATGCTCTTAGCCAGTTTAGGATTCAACCTGGCATCACCATAGTCGACACTGGAGTTCGAATCCGTGTCGGTATCTGTGTCTGCTATTTGGGTAAACAAACGTTTCTGCGACCCTGAGGGGGTCTGAGTTTGTGACCAAACATCTTCCATGGATTGTCTCCATGCTTGGTTCTGAGACTCAGATTTGTCTAATCTCTTATGCAACTGAGCCACACTTGCATTCAAGACACTGCACATATCTACCCAATCAGCAGTCGGCGGTGCCGACAGAGTCACTCCCACATTCTGTTCTGCCCCCAAACCAGCCTCCTCCTGGGAAGAGCATTCAGCCTCAGACCTGTCGACACACGCGTACTGACACCCACTAACACACTGGGCTATAGGGAACAGAACCACAGTAAGGCCCTTCAGAGAGACAGAGAGGGAGTTTGCCAGCTCACACCCAGCGCCACCCCCAGTCTGAAGGAATATACAATGACCCAGATCTTGCAGCACTTTTATATATATATATATTCAACACCAAATATGCTGTGCCCCCCCCCCCTCCCCCCTGTTTTTGCACCCTGTTACTTGTGACAGAAGTGAAGGGCCAGGAACAGCATCTCTGCAGCTTGCTGTGAAGAGAAAAAATGGTGCTGATAAGAGCTGGAAGGACAAAGCCCCGCCCCCCAATGGCGCGCTTATGTCCCGCTTATTTTTATACTGGCAGGGGTCTGTATACAGTGCCTGGGCACTGTATACCTCTTTGCCAGAACTAAAAAGAGGTTTTATTGCTGCCCAGGGCACCCCCCCCTGCGCCCTGCACCCGTGTAGTGCCGTTGGTGTGTGGGAGCAATGGCGCGCAGCGCGACCGCTGCGCGGTACCTCCAAGGCTGATGTCTTCTGCCGCCTTCATTGAAGTCTTCTTTACTTCGGTTACTCACCCGGCTTCTCTCTTCTGATTCTGTGAAGGGGACGGTGGCGCGGCTCCGGGAATGAGCAGCTAGGCTATACCAAGTGATCAGGCCCTCTGGAGCTAATGGTGTCCAGTAGCCTAAGAAGCAGAGCCTTTAACTCACAGAAGTAGGTCTGCTTCTCTCCCCTCAGTCCCACGAAGCAGGGAGCCTGTTGCCAGCAGTGCTCCCTGAAAATAATAAACCTAACAGAAAGAATTTTCTAGAGAGACTCTGTAGAGCTCCCTTAGTGTGTGTCCAGTCTCTCTGGGCACAGAATCTAACTGAGGTCTGGAGGAGGGGCATAGAGGGAGGAGCCAGTTCACACCCATTTAAAGTCTTAAAGTGCCCATGTCTCCTGCGGATCCCGTCTATACCCCATGGTCCTTTTGGTGTCCCCAGCATCCTCTAGGATGAATGAGAAAAAAGGTTTTGGAGTTTTACCACATTTCCTATATGTAGTACTAAACCTCAGATGCTGGGGTTTCGGTGCAAAGGGTAACACCAGCAAAAGATGGCATTACTCTGTAAAAGCATATAGGCCTCCTTCCACATCAGTGCTGTCAGAGGGATCTATAGGATTCCTCCAAGCATCCCCCAAGGCTGCTGAATCCTTCTGCACATGCGCAGAAGGACTACCGGGTCATAAGCCCGAAAGTCCAGGTACTGGCACCATCGCAAAGGGCAACTCTTATCGGGAGAGCTGCACTTTGAGGTACTAATCACATATTTTAGTACATATGTGATTAGTATTGGCGCGGTAAGTGACGGGCTGTACCGCACAAGGGGGGTAATTCCAAGTTGATCGCAGCAGGACATTTTTTAGCAGTTGGGCAAAACCATGTGCACTGCAGGGGGGGCAGATGTAACATGTGCAGAGAGAGTTAGGTTTGGGTGGGTTATTTTGTTTCTGTGCAGGGTAAATACTGGCTGCTTTACTTTTACAATGCAATTTAGATTGCAGATTGAACACACCACACCCAAATCTAACTCTCTCTGCACATGTTATATCGGCCTCCCCTACAGTGCACATGGTTTTGCCCAACTGCTAACAAAAATCCTGCTGCGATCAACTCAGAATTACCCCCAAGGTTGGAACATCCCCCATAATGAGTGCAGCAGATGCAGTTTTTCCTGCAGCAGTGACTCAATTGGCTCAGCCTCAATTACAGGATCAGTATAGGGGTCAGAGGAGTGTGATGAGCACTGATGGGACAAAATCATAACCTCAGTAGTTGCAAGCACAGGTTTTGGGTTTACAATTGTAGAACTGTTCAATTTGTATAGAACTGCACACTATGCTTTCCTCTGATGACATTTGTGGAGTACCGTACTGTATAAACTATGTTTACTGAATTATTGTAATGCTCATGAGAGGGGGAGGATATACAGTATATATATATATATATATATATATGTGTATAGAGACAGAGAGAGAGAAAGAGAGAGAGCGTACTGTAATGTCTGCAGTATATTGCCTATTTTCAGTAAATATAAAGTATGGCACAATTAAAGAATTAAAGTACTGAGTATCATAAAAAGGTCACACACAAAATGATCCAGGTTACTGTGTAGTAAATAGAGATGTGCGGCGCGCACTTTTCGTGTTTTGGTTTTGATTTTGGATCTGGATGATTTTTGAAAATAACATAAAAACAGCTAAAATCACAGAATTTGGGGGTAATTTTGATCCTACAGTATTATTAAACTCAATAACATTCATTTCCACTCATTACCAGTCTATTCTGAACACCTCACAATATTGTTTTTAGGCCAAAAGGTTGCACCGAGGTGGCAGGATAACTAAGTTAAGCGACGCATGTGGGCGGCATAAACACCTGGCCCATCTAGGAGTGGCACTGCAGTGGCAGATAGGATGGCACTTAAAAAAAATTGTCCCCAAACTGCACATCATGCAAAGAAGTAAAAGAGGTGCAATGAGGTAGCTGTATGACTAAGCAAAGCGACACAAGTGTGCGGCACAAACACATGGCCCATCTAGGAGTGGCACTGCAGTATCAGACAGGATGGCACTTAAAATAAATAGTCCCCAAACTGCACATCATGCAAAGAAGTAAAAGAGGTGCAATGAGGTATCTGTATGACTAAGCTAAGTGAGAAAAGTGTGCGGCACAAACACCTGGCCCATCTAGGAGTGGCACTGCAGTGTCAGACAGGATGGAACTAAAAAAAAAAAGTCCCCATACAGCACATCATGCAAAGACGTTTAAAGAGGCGCAATGAGGTATCTGTATGACTAAGCTAAGCGACAAAAGTGTCCGGCATAAACACCTTGCCCATCTAGGAGTGGCACTGCAGTGGCAGACAGGATGGCACTTTAAAAAAAAAAGGCCCCAAACAGCACATCATGCAAAGAAGTAAAAGAGGTGCAATGAGGTAGCTGTATGACTAAGCTAAGCGACAATAGTGTGCGGCACAAACACCTGGCCCTTATAGGGTTGGCACTGCAGTCCCACTGCACTAATGGCGGATACCAGATGCATGTCTAACACCAACATAGCTATCAAGGCCTCAGTTATCCACTTTCCAACAGGATGACTGCTGTCATTTTTCATATTCCTTGCAAAGGACTGTTGGACACTGCTTAGTTGAAGTAGTACAAGTGGCCTTCCAACTTCCCCTCTGAGATGACGATCGACTCCCAGCAGCAACAACAGCAGTGGTAGCAGCAGTAGGAGGAAGAGGTTATTGATCTTTCCCTATTTTATCCTGCAAATTTTTGTTCTCCGTTATTTTTCTGTAGTTATATTACAAAATGCAGCAAAGGAGAGCGTACTATTTATACAGCAGTACCACTGGACATATACGGCAGTACCACTGGTCTGGATTTATATGGCAGTACCAATGGATTTATACGGCAGTACCACTGGATTTATATGGCAGTACCACTGGACATATACGGCAGTATCACTGGACTGAATTTATATGCCAGTACCACTGGATTTATACAGCAGTACCACTGGAATTATATGTTAGTACCACTGGACATATACGGCAGTATCACTGGAATTATATGGCAGTACCACTGGACATATACGACAGTATCACTGGACTGGACTTATACGGCATTACCACTGGACATATATAGCAGTATCACTGGATTTTTATGGCAGTGTTACTGGACATATACGGCAGTATCACTGGACTGGATTTATACGGCAGTACCACTGGACTTATACGGCATTACCACTGGACATATACGGCAGTATCACTGGACATATACGGCAGTTTCACTGGACATATACGGCAGTATCACTGGACTGGACTTATAAGGCAGTTCCACTGGACATATACGGCAGTATCACTGGATTTATATGGCAGTATCACTGGACTTATATGGCAGTAACACTGGACTGGATTTATACGGCAGTACCACTGGACATATACGGCAATACCGCTGTGTCAGGCTCCGGAGCCTTACCTCCAGAGGGTGCTCCCGTGGGTTACCGTCCCGCTGGTTGGCGCGGCTGCAGTGGAAGGGAGCTGTTGGCGGCGGGTCCTCCTGGACGGATGTGCGGCTGCCAAGGGGTTCCGGTATGAATGGTCGACCATGTTATGGTCGACAGTCATTAGGTCGACCACTGTTGGTCGACATTGACATGGTCGACATGGACACATGGTCGACACATGAAAATGGTCGACACATGAAAATGTCAACATGAGTTTTTTTACTTTTTTTGGTGTCGTTTTTTGCGTAAAGTGACTGGGAACCCCAATTAGTGCACCGCGTCCCCTCGCATGGCTCGCTTCGCTCGCCATGCTTCGGGCATGGTGCCTTCGCTTCGCTCGGCACAGATTACCGTTCCAATCGTAGTCCACGTGGATCGTAAAGTATGGAAAAGTTCCCCAAAAGAAAAAAAGTTAAAAAATGCATGTCGACCTTTTCATGTGTCGACCTTTCATGTGTCGACCATGTGTCCATGTCGACCATGTGAACATAACATGGTCGACCATGTGAACGGATGCCCTGCCAAGGGCAGGGGGCCGAGGGTCTGGAGAGCCGGGCACTGCGGCGGGGATCGCTGCGGTAAGGTCCTCTAGTGCAGACACAGTAAAGATGTGTGCTAACAGCTAAGTATTTCTCCTGTGCTGGGGGCAGCCATGTTGGAGACCAGAGTATTACCAATGAAGTTCCCAATCTGTGTCTAGCCAATCCTGCGTGTACTCCCCTTACAAAAGGGGGCTGGCTCAGAGGGAGAGTGCCAGTGCTTCAAGTTACCTCCTTGTGAAAGGTTCTCCAGCTCTGTGCTCCCAGGTTACGACTGGTTCCCTGGTCCTGGTTGCTCTTATCCATCTGTTACCTAAACGCTGCTGCAGTCCTGCTGTCTAAGTCCGGTGCCACTCGTGGAAGCGCTCACGGGGTCCCAGGTCATAGAGGAGCTCCAGGTGCTAACGGCGGTTCCCGCAGACGTCTTCATTTCTTTAAAGTCCAAGTTCTTCAGCCTCGTCTTTCAATCACAAACCACAGTCTTCATTTCTTCAAAGTCCAAGTTCTTCAGCCTCGTCTTTCAATCATAAACCATGTCTTCATTTCTTCAAAGTCCAAGTACTTCAGCCTCGTCTTTTTATCATAAAACACAGTCTTCAGTTCTTCCTTACCGGAGTTCTTCAGCTTCATCTTCAAGTCATTTAACCATAGACTCTAATTCTTCCAGTTTCTTCATTTCTCCAATATTCCTGTACAGCCTGATTATTCATTGAAACTACAGTTATCTTCCTACGAAGTCCTCCTTTTCTTTACGCCCTCTGGCCAACGTTAACACTTAGTTTGACTTCCACCCCATGAGGAGTAATTACATTCAGCCACCTCGTTTACTCTCCTCACAGGTAGCTGTCCCTTCAGCCAAAACTCGGTTGTCGGAACCCCAACTAACGCCGAGCGTGACAAGCTGGACATATACTGCAGTATCACTGGACAGATACGGCAGTATCACTGGACTGGATTTATACGCCAGTACCACTGGATTTATACAGCAGTACCACTGGACATATACGGCAGTATCATTATAATTATATGGCAGCACCACTGGACATATATGGCAGTATCACTGGATTTATACGGCAGTACCACTGGACATATTCAGCAGTATTACTGGACTGGGTTTATACGGCAGTACCACTAGATCTATACGGCAGTACAACTGGACATATATGGCAGTATCACTGGAATTATATGGCAGTACCACTGGACATATATGGAAGTATCACTGGATTTATACGGCAGTACCACTGGACTGGATTTGTTCGTCAGTACAACAGGATTTATATAGCAGTATCACTGGACTTATACGGCAGTATCACTGGACATATACGTCAGCATCACTGGACTTATACAGCAGCACAGGGACACCACCAATGGACTGATGCAGGACAACACAGCACCACTGCAATGTACTGGACTTATACAGCAGCACTGGACGTATGGCAGCAGAGGACACCACTACTGTGACTGGACTGATGCAGCACAAGACACCACCACTGGACTGATGCAGCACAACACAGCATCACTGGACTGGACTGGACTTATACAGCAGCACTGGACATATGGCAGCAGAGGACACCACCACTGTGACTGGACTGATGGAGCACAATACACCACCACTGGACTGGACTTATACAGCAGTACTGGACATATGGCAGCAGAGGACACCACCACTGTGACTGGACTGATGGAGCACAAGACACTACCACTGTGTGGATGCAGGACAACACAGCACCAATACACTGTACTTATACAGCTACACTGGACATATGGCAGCAGAGGACACCACCACTGTGACTGGACTGAGCAGCACAAGGCAGCACTGGAATCGCCACCCCACTTTCCCTCCTGAACAGACATTGAGGACAGAGACACATCCTCTCGCTACACTCTCCAATGCCGGAGTGAAAATGGCGGCAACGCACGGCTCCTTATATGGAATCCAAAACCCGTGAGAATCCAATAGTGGGATGATGACGTTTTGCCTCGTTCTGGTTTCCGAGTCAGGCGGGAAATCCCGACCCAGGCTCGGATCCGGCCTCGGGTAGTGAAGTTCGGGGGGGGGGGGGGGGGTCATCTCTAGTAGTAAAGTACAGGTATTACTAAAAATGTCCAGCAGCAATAGCAAGGTCCCAATGCAGACCAACATAGCAAGGTTTTATCCAGTTGGGAATTGTTTTATTTAACCTTCACCTTCTTCTCTCAGTCGTGTTAATAATGGACATAGGGGGTCATTCAGCTCGCATCGCTATGCAAGCATATGCATTTAATGCAGGTGACCCGCAGTCATTTCGAATGCCTCTGCCTGATTGACAGGCACAGGCTTTCGCTGGGTAGCAGTATTCTGTTTTCAAGCTGGAAATGGAGCATTGTTGGGGCGATGCTTAACCAAGGGGGGAGTGGTGGTGGCACAAATGGGGTGTGCCATCTGCATTTTCAGTGCGGCTGTTTGTCTTCACACGCAGCCGCTCCAAACTAAAAAATTGGAGCGGATCTTGCTGCAATTGAGGCGCGATTGCAATTTCAGCATGATCGCAGTGGGTGGGTGGTGGGCTGCATGCGGGGTGGCTTTGCCCTGCGATGGCCGCCCCCCATCATGTGATTCAAAGGACTGTAAATTCTGCAAAAAAGCAGAAATTGCAATACATTCATTCGCATGCTGGGGGGCTGCCCATCGCAAAGCAAGGCCACCCAGCATGCTAAATGGCCTGCCCAGTGGCTGCGACCACAATTTAATTGCGGTCACAGCAACTGTGGAAGACCCCCAGCAGCCACAGCTAGGCTGCGTATGCAGGCGGTCCGCTGCCATTTTCTTGATCAGAGCGGCTGTGTGTGACGTCATGCAGCTGCCCCAAAAATTCCACTGACCCGCCCCCATTTTCAAAGCACCTCCCCTGCAATGCTCGGTCACCACCCCGTGAACGCCTCTGCCTGTCAATATGGCATAGGTGTTCGCAGCCAATCTGATCAGATCGCATTGGATGCTAGCACACGTCGAGGACGGGACCTGCGCTTGTGCACTGCCACCGCCAACGGGGTTATTGCTGTCATATTGATTAGCGATGCGACCTGACTAACCCCCCATAGTGCTGGGTTTTAGGGTGTCAGAGGTAAAAAATAATGATCCAAAGCAGTAATATGATGACGTTAATAAAATATTTATGCAGTGTATTAACTATATTTTTAGTTATAAGACAATTGTATACTTTTACCTGTGATCATCTTTGCCTCACACTAAGGTATGTAATACTGTAGATACTGTATATGAGTTTTGATGCTCTATCTAACTTACAGTATGTTTTCTCAATTTGCTACAATGTACAAAGGACCTAATTCAGATCTGATCGTAGCAGCAAATTTGTTAGCTTATGGGCAAAACCATGTGCACTACGGGGGGGCAGATATAACATGTGGAGATAAGTTAGATTTGGGTTGGGTGTACTGTGCTCAAACTGAAATCTAAATTGCAGTGTGAAAAATAAAGCAGAAAGTATTTACCCTACGCAGAAACTATCCAGCCAAATCTAACTCTCTCTGCACATGTTATATCTGCCACAACTGCAGTGCACATGGGGGGTAATTCCGAGTTGATCACAGCAGGAACTTGGGGGGTAATTCCAAGTTGATCGCAGCAGGAATTTTTTTAGCAGTTGGGCAAAACCATGTGCACTGCAGGAAGGCAGATTTAACATGTGCAGAGAGAGTTAAATTTGGGTGTGGTGTGTTCAATCTGCAATCTAATTTGCAGTGTAAAAATAAAGCAGCCAGCATTTACCCTGCACAGAAATAAAATAACACACCCAAATCTAACTCTTTCTGCACATGTTATATCTGCCTCCCTGCAGTGCACATGGTTTTGCCCAACTGCTAACAAAATTCCTGCTGCAATCAACTTGGAATTACCCCCTCTGTTAGCAGTTGGGCAAAACTATGTGCACTGCAGGGGAGACAGATATAACATGTGCAGAAAGAGATAGATTTGGGTGTGGTATGTTCAATCTGCAATCTGAATTGCAGTGTAAAAATAAAGCAGCCAGTATTTACCCTGCACAGAAACAAAATAACCCACCCAAATCTAACTCTCTCTGCACATGTTATATCTGCCCCCCCTGCAGTGCACATGGTTTTGCTCATTAGCTAACAAATTTGCTGCTGCAATCGGATCTGAATTACCCCCAATACTCCTAATCTGTTTTGTATTGAGACTAGCTAAAATTAAACTTAAAAAGATTGAGTAAGTAAAACATACAGTATGGCTAAAACACTACAGTGCTGATGCTTACTTGCAATCTTGCATAGAGTCATTTACATGAAATTGTTCTACACGTGCCGGCAAAATTGTCTGCATGCAAATGTTCTTCTGCATATCTGAATGTTATTGGCACATATGTCCACTTGCACCAGGAGTGAAGTGATGAGGAGGAGACATTCCAAAATAGTGCCAGTACATTCAGATTATGTTATGCCATTGTAAACAGGTGTGTCACATACCAGACTGTAGATACCAATTACCAGGTCCAATGTGACTGCTAGGTCCTCTTCCATTTCTTTTCAGTGGCTCTGCAGTTCTGTGCATGAAGGATGCCATTTTTCCTGAGTTCCTCGAGCAGTCACACCGCCTGCTCCCATTTATGCTATCTGGTCATTTGACTGGCTCTAGCCACTCACAGAGCTTCCTGACCTTGGGCAGCCTGTGGTTTGCAGTGGTTCTTTGTTAAAACCAGGGATTATGTTAGACTCCATGCCTCCAGGTTAGTAGTGTCAAAAAGGAGTACATACTGTAGGCTCAGTATCCTCAAAATCGCTGTGAGCATTACATGCATAATTTCAGGGTAGTTGAGGACAGGTGTAAGTACACAATGATACAAATTGAATGTGCTTTCTTCATTTATGCATATATTATGTTACTGTGTGCATGTTTTGCTTTACCAGTTTTTTTTTATACACAAGCTGAAGACTTGTGCCTGATGTTTCAGAGAGCAATTCAAATGGTAATTAAGCAGCTGTGACATATGCCCAGTTTTCACTTGACGCATATACTGCCGGTACCAACCGCTACACATCTTTCCCCAGTTGCAGCTCTTCACACTGGGCCCGATTTTTAGTTATACGCTAATGCATTCGCAGCTGTGATCCCATATGCATATACTATGCAAAAATATGCAGATATCTCAGTAAGCAGGATTTATATCAAGACTCCCACAGGCACCATTGATAATTTCAGCAACTGTGTACATAGATGCAATGTGGTTGAAGATCCTTTGCTAACCAGCTTTCTGACTGGTCTATGGTCATGCAGAATGGCCATATGTTCTGCAAAGCCAGAGCGCCTTTAATGCATACGGGATCGCAGATTCAGGCAGCAACACACCCAGAGAACGGCCAAGACATGCCTCCATTTTTGCTGCCACTCCCCCTTACCGGTGGTGTCTCTGGGTCTGCTGACAACTAGTGCGGCAAAATATATTCCTGTGTGCGCCGATAGGAGTGTGTGGCCATGTGGGAAGGGGCGTGGCCTTCCCAGAGATGCTGTGCTGCCCCAAGGCTCCCCTTGCACACCCGAGTCCTACCATGTGACAGGGGCCGGGCGCTGCAAGATAATTTCACAGTGCAGCACCCAGCTCTTTCTGACTGCAGAGAAGCTGGCATTTTGGTGTCACCCCTTTATTATTTATGTACTATTTATTTATTAACAGTTTCTTATATAGCGCAGCAAATTCAGTTGCGCTTTACAATTGGACACAATGATAAAACAAAACTAGGTAACAAACAAACAAACAGTCATAGAGGTAGGGGGGCCCTGCTCGCAAGCTTACAATCTATAGGGAAACAAGCATTGATACACAAGAAAAGGCGCTATCTATTGCATATTTGTCCACAAGATTGCAACGATTCTAGGTGGGATGCATGATATCACATCACAGCAATGATAAACCATGGTCAGAAAGAAGGGAAAGTGAAGAAAGAGAAAATATGTGGAGGATATGTGCGGACTGTACAGTGGGGATATAATCTGATAGGAAAGCTTATGAAGGTTGAGTGAGCGGTTCTGGAATGTGATAAGCTATCCTGAAGAGGTGAGTTTTCAGGGAACGCTTGAAGGTTTGGAGACTAGGGGTGAGTCTTATTGTACGTGGTAGGGCATTCCACAGAGTGGGTGCAGCCCGAAGAAAGTCCTGCAAACATGCATGGGAGCAAGTAATGAGTGTCGATGAGAGACGTAGATCTTGTGAAGAGCGGGGAGGTCGGGTTGGGAGATATCTTTAGATGAGCGAAGAGATTTACATTGGTGTAGTATGGTTAATGGCCTTATGTGTGAGTAAAAGTATTTTATATTGAATACAGTAGAATACAGGTAACCAATGGAGGGACTGACAGAGTGTATCTGTAGACAATGAACGTCTAGCAAGGAAGATTAGCCTCACAGCTGCATTCAGAATGGATTGTAGTGGTGAGAATCTCGTTTTGGGAAGACCAGTGAGGAGACTATTGCAATAATCAATGTGGGAGATAATGAGAGCATGGATTAGAGTTTTTGCAGTGTCTTGTGTAAGGTATGGTCGTATTTTGGATATGTTTCTTAGATGTATGTAACATGATATTGAGACAGATTGAATGTGGAGAGCAAAGGACAATTCTGAGTCAAGCATGACACCTAGGCAGCGAGCTTGTGGGGTAGGATTGATTGTTGAGTTCTCAACAGTGAGGTGCGCTCTGCTCCCCCATAGTGATGCCTATGCCCATTACCTCCCCCAAATGTCCCTTTCTGTCAGTCACTTTGTGAATGAATCCTCACTACGCACGACTACAGTAATGGAATTTGATGTGTACACAATGCGACTAAGGCGTATGCGCAGCCAGACGGTAATCACTCATCTGCGAGAACATCGGCATAGACTACAACTATGAATCAAGCCCACAGTATGCAGACAATTATTATTATTATTTTTTTTTTAGTGAATGCATTTTAAGCCTTTGTTTTGCACCAAGCTCTGCACTTGGCCTTGTGTGACCAAGGTTGTGAAGTCATTAAAAACACCACAGGAGACTTATTGAGGCAAATGAAGTTTGCATTATTATGCAATACACTTATTGGTTAAAACAGGAGAACTATTGATTGCCTTCCACACTCTTGTCGCTGAGGCAACAGATCAGTAAATTAAACTTGGTGATTGCCTATGTAAAGTAAGGACTTTTAATTCTTGAAAAATGTAGAAGGCAGCAGTTAACCAGTTACTCCCAGGATTCCAATGCATTTTCATAATATACAAATATATACTGGTTAGTGTAATCTCCATTTGCATTATCAATAGTTCAGTCAGCATTATATCTCTATTATTAACTAAACACCAATAATTAACTGTTTTCTAAGGTATGATCTAATTCACTAATGTATGATCTAGTTAATTGATTATACAGGAATTCATTAGGAGAACAACACATACAGTGCACTGTAGGGTTACCTAGAACTGATTTATTAACTGTTACAGTAATCACTGGATACATTTCATCAATAATCAATGGTACTTAATTAATAAAATAATCAAACTGCGCTGTAATGGCTTAAATTAGGAATATTTGTTCATGCATTGGGTGCATGATAATCAATGCATGGATGGATACAGTGATACATATTTTGTGGTGACCAGTCTCCATGTATTCTCTTGGTTTGCTATTTATCACCATCAATGCACATTAGTAAAAACCTATAGTGGGTGCACATAAGTGTCCTTTGAACTTTGCCTGTCAAAGCCCAGTTATGCCTCTTCAGTTATACGTGACAAATGCAATGGACATGTGTAGAAGCCTATATTGCCCATTCTTGTGTGCACTCGTTTCCAGAGCATGCTCAGTGAGAAGACAAGATACATCCACAAACTGATGTACATTGACCTTTGTATTAGTCAATACAGGTTGAGTATCCCATATCCAAATATTCCGAAATACGGAATATTCCGAAATACGGACTTTTTTGAGTGAGAGTGAGAGAGTGAAACCTTTGTTTTTTGATGGTTCAATGTACACAAACTTTGTTTAATACACAAAGTTATTAAAAATATTGTATTAAATGACCTTCAGGCTGTGTGTATAAGGTGTATATGAAACATAAATGAATTGTGTGAATGCAAACACACTTTGTTTAATGCACAAAGTTATAAAAAATATTGGCTAAAATTGGCTAAAATGACCTTCAGGCTGTGTGTGTAAGGTGTATATGTAACATAAATGCATTCTGTGCTTAGATTTACGTCCCATCACCATGATATCTCATTATGGTATGCAATTATTCCAAAATACGGAAAAATCCCATATCCAAAATACCTCTGGTCCCAAGCATTTTGGATAAGGGATACTCAACCTGTATGTGATTATTCATCAAAGACTGTAACATTTCAATCAGTATATCTAGAAATCACCTCTTTAACCTCTTGAGGCACAATGTTGCTGAGATCTGTTAGCATGTCAATGATTGAGACATTTCTTTTGTAAATATGGCCCCTACCGGTCTGTTGCGATCATATGTCACATTCCCCAGAGGCAATACAGGGATAACATTTTCTTTAAGGCTTTCGGAAGACTCACTGTCAGGAGTTTTAGGAACAATGACATTCACAAACAATTTGTCACAAGCTGGTGGTGAATTTCCCTGTTGCCCGATTCTCCAAGATCTCTTCTCATCCTGCAGGTACATTCTCATACTCACAAGGGGTTTTAAGATTAATCATGTTCTTCAGGCTACTCCAATCTTTAAAATATCAATTTGGATAGCTAGAAAAGGAGCAGACAGAATTAAATGGAACAAACATAGAAACTTGTAGAACATAGGACCCTATTCAGTAAGGAATGCAAATTGTGCTTTTTAGCAGAGCTTGCAATCCTTTGCCTTGCATGATGGGGGCTGCCCATAGCAGTGCAAGGCCGACCAGCATGCTAACCACCGCCCCTCCCTCTGCGACCACGCACTAATTGCGATCTTGCCGCAATTAGTGCACGGATGCAGAAATTAGAGAAGCCTCCTACCGGCACAGCCTGGTAGTGATGGCAGGAGGCCTGCCGCCATCTTTTTGATCAGAGCGGCTACACGTGATGTCACGCAGCCGCCACATTAACGCCGCCATCACTCCCCCGTTTGGAAGCCACCACACCCGCAACGGAGCATTGCATTGCCGCCCCACGAACGCCTCTGCCTGTCAATCAAGCAGAGGCGTTCGCAAATACTGCAGGGCACCTACAGTAAATGTGGGCGCATGCGCAGGACGTCATTGTAATTTTTGCGGTTGGATCGCGATTTTGTGATCCAACCTGGATGAGGTCCATAGGCCGTTCATGGGGTAGCTGCTTAGTGTTTTCAGATGGAACATGTTCTGTAAATTTCCCTTTCTAAGAAGACTGAGAGGGAAAACATACAGTGCTTGGTGGTCAAAATAATGCAGCAAATACCCCCTCTAAGGGCTTCAATAATATCTGATTCATTATTAACAAATATATAAAATAATCTATATTTTATAGTATTTTTGTAGTTAAAACAAATTTTATAACACATATGGCTCTGTACTACATGACAAAACAGGGTCTGCATCTAAAACGCATGATGACTAGTATGACATTCACAATATCAATCTGTTCTGCACAGGCAGCTAACATCAAGAAGCCATCTGTGTGATCAGTCTTTATGACTAATTACAGTACTCTGAAAAACTGCTACATGACATATTGTAGATCAAAATGTTATCTGAGTCAACAGTTCCTGTAAGGCAACACTCCCGGCACTCTAGGCTTTCCCTAGGAAAGTGAAAACATTTATCTGTCCAAGATTCATTAGTATGTTTCTCCTTCAATCAATTTGTCTCCAACAATGCAGGTTGGTTATAATAATGGCTACAGATAACCAGTGACTAATAGGGTGTGGTATAGAAGATTGACAGTAATTCGATAGACAGTCATTAGGTCAACCCCATATGGTTGACATTCATTAGGTCGACAGGATCAAAATGTCAACAGGGTCAAAACATCAACATGGGAGAGGTAGACAGTAGAACATGTTGTTAGGGTCTAAAGGTCGACATGAAAATGGTCAACATAAAAAAGGTTAACACATTTTTTTTTAATTTTTTTTTTGGGTGTCATTTTCTATATTTCAGCTTATGTGACCAGAATTATTGCAAACGTATAACCTCTCGGGCTCATAGGCAAATGCGGGGGGGGGGGGGGGGGGGGGAGGGGGGGTTCCGGTTGCCTGGAGCCTGGAAACCCACCTCCTCTTGGCAAGTGGCTCAAATTATCAATTACATATAATACGATTACCAGAGTGGCCACTACAACATGCAGTTTAAGGGACAGAACAAAAATACTGCTCATTCCTGGTGATAGCAGCTTCCTTTACCAAGTTTGCTGTGTGTTTGGATCTGAGTCCTCAATCAATGCACTGGACCAGAGAGTAGCTACCAGGAAGAAGAGACAGGAGCAGTATCATGAGGTGGGAGAATGTGTGCTTAGAAAGTGCAAAACTAATTCTATTGCTGTATGTTTGTGTTTTTATTTATTATTTAAATATGTTTGATACAGCCTATACTATAGAACATCTATAGTGTGTTAAATATTAATACTGTATTCCATACAGTATCCAGTGTATAAAAAAACAATGTTTACATTAATATCCAGGGTCGTTACTAGGTTCCTCTACTGCTCTCCCAGACTCCTGCACTTGCACCAATGTTCTGCAAAGTGGTAGATTATGGAATGCATTTGGAAACCCCCCTCTAGAAATCCCGCGTTTGCCACTGCTCGGGCTCACTTTGCTCACCACGCTTTGGGACAGGTTACTATTCCCAATCCTAGTCCACATGGATGGAAAATCAAACAAAAGTTGAGAAATATGTGAACCCCCCCCCAAACTCTTGTGTTGACCTTATGTGAGTTGACCATTGTCATGTCAGCCTTTTGAACCTGTCAACCTTTTGTACCTGCTGACCTTAAGCCTTGTTTATCTTTTATCTGTCAACATTTTTACTCTGTTGACTTTTTGACCATGTTGACCTTATGCATGTCGACCATATGGTGTTGACCTATTGACTGTCTATCTATTCATTGGAACCCAGCTAATATAGTATATATGTTATAATATATCACAATTGTAGAAAATTTGTCTGGGTCTAATAGTGGGATCCGGTCAGGATCCCAGCGATCAGGATCCCAACAGTCTAAATGCCGATGCTGGAATCTCAACACATCCCAACAAGATACACATTACACAGTACACACGACCACCGGAATGCTGAACAATCTTCTGACAGCCGCCGGAAAGCCATGCAGAGGGGGTTAGGTTTATGCTGTGGGGGGGGGGGATTTAGGGTCAAGCTGTGGATAGGGAGGGTAGGTTTAGGCTGCGGGAAGGGGGGGTTACATTTAGGCACCACCGGGGAGGGATAGGGTTAGGCTTCAGGGGGAGGGTTAGGGTTAGGCTATGGGTAGGGAGGGTTAGAGGGCCATTGGGGTAAGGTAAGTATACTTACCTGTCCCCTGTCTGGATTCCAAACATTGTTTGGTATTCTAACCACTGGCATCCCAACCGCCGGCATTTTATACCCAATGCCTAGTAGCATTGCAGTACATATTCCTGGCACACACATCATCAATAAATGTGCTGAGAGCATGTGAATTAGGACAACCACAGTTTGGTTAGACAAATGTCCCGTAATATTTTTGTATCAATAAAAAACCCCACAACAAACCCATACCAAATAAAGACAGATTCATTTTATATACTACAGAGTACTGGAATAATTATAAGTGTTCCTACTAACAGAATGAAAATAACTTTTAGAAAAGCAGTGACCCAAAGTATACCAAAATTCAAGTTGTGTCAGGCACTTTGCTTTCTACCAGGAGTCCAGGATGCTTAACATTCCTTCAGCATCCACATGTCTATTGAGATAGCACTTTCAATTTTTGTAACACCAAGCAGCACTGTGCATTCTGCAAGCCCAACACATATCTGAATTATGGTACAACATAAAACAACAGCTATTTATACAGTTCAAAGTTGCAATATTTTCCAAGGGCACTATCACTTACGGTATAGATTATTGTGTTAGTTCTGACGGAATACTCAATTATTTTTTTCCCGCCTAAAATTTATTGTATTTAGCCTCAAGAAAAATAAACTTTTCAGATAAGCAAGGAAGTTGGCTTTCCAAGTGTATCTTAAATATATTTATTTAGCTTGGAAAACAGAGAATTCTTGTAGCTATCATTTAAAAGTTTACTGTGGAAATTTGTCGTAAATGTAAGATTAAAAATGAATGTGCCATCTGGTTTTATAACATTTTTGGAGAAAAAAAAAGAAAAATACTTTCAGTATAGTAGATTGTTCCTATTTAACAACTACCAGAGACCTTCAGACATTCTGTGAACAAACTGAAAGAAACTGGATGACAAATACTTGCAAATTAAAAAGTTTTTATTGCAAAATCCTTAACTAAAAGTTGAAGTAAACATTGAGAAGTTAAAACCCAGTATAATCTTTTTGCACATGGAAATAAGTGTGATTTCTATTACATACTATCAAGGTAACTCAACCTAATGTTACTGTTTGTGAAATTATGGTGGGGGAAGGGAGGAATATTGGAAAAGGCACAATGAATGGTAAGTCCTAGATACATTTTTACAAATTGTCAGTTTTAGGGATGAGTTTAGGGTGCAGACCCCCTGGGTTAATATGGCCTGGCTGCTTGCGAAACAAAGTAATAAAGCCAACTCCAAAATTTTGGAGGTGCATTACACGGAGCAAGTGTGCCCAGAATATCCTATCAAAAGCCTTGTCCGCGTCACAACTAACTAATAGCGATTTACCCTGAGGGTCAGAAAGGGATTGGGTCAGAGCAGCTGCCACCTACAGTATATTGTGTACGAAGACAGTTTGAGAGGGATGGAGCAATTTCGGCAACAGTGTCTGTAGACGTTGCGCTATAATCGTTGTCAATAATTTGAGATCTTGATTTAAAAGGGCATAGGGCGATAGGACGTGACCAAAGCGGGGTCTTTACCCGGTTTCAGAAAGGATAATAATCCTAGCTTGATTGAAGTCAGGTGGGGGGGTCATTTCCCAATAATATAGAATTAAATAAATGTAAAAGATGTAGAGAGAAGTGTGGGACAATGATTTATAATATTCGGCTCCCAGACCGTCAGGACCCGGGACCTTACCTCTAGCTAGCCGGCTAATTGCTGAGCTAAATTCCTGCTCTGAAATGGGATCCACTAAGACACTGTTTTCAGCATCAGACAATATCGGAGCTTCAGCCTTTCTAATAAAATCCTTTCCCAGAGAAGGATTGTCAAGGGGTACGGTGTACAACTGTGTATAATAGTCTAAAAATGAATTGCCAATATCGGTAGCAGATGTCAATTGTCCTGTGTCTAAAGTGAGTTTCGGTATATGCACCATAGGTCGTTGGCTTCGGACTACAGAAGCAAGCAATTTGCCAGCCCTATTGCCCCATCTAAAATAACTAATCTTTTGGTGGTCTAAAGAGTATTGTGCCTTCTTGGTGCATAGAGTATCATACATAGATTTGGTGTCAGTATATTATTGACATTTCTCTGGGGTGTTGTTCTGTAACATAGCAGAATAAGAATCTGATACCGCTAAACTAAGCTCTTGGAATATCATATTCATAGTCTTACGTTTGGCCACAACATATGCAATTATATGACCTTGAAGCAGTGGCTTGGAGGCGGCCCAAATTAGGTTTACATCCTCAACATGTTTGATTTTGTCATTCACATAATTAAGGAACAGGGACAATTTAAAGTCAGGAGAATCTGCTAAATTTGATGGGAATCTCCAAATAAAAGAATGCAATTTGGGGGAGGGAAGTGTCAAAGTAAACCAGGTTGGGGCGTAGTCTGAAACAGCTATGTTCTCAAATCTGGAACGATGCACCCTGACTAGCAAGTATGATGTGTGTGGGAATAAAATCTCTACCCACCGGATTTTGATATCTCCAAGGGTCAATAGAACACTTTTTATCACTTAAACCTCTTTCTAGTGTGATGCCTTAGGGTGATTGGCTTGAATCTTAAGGGGGGTACACACGTTGAGATGTGTGCTGAGCGATCTTTTACAGACTGATCACCACACACCTCTCCCCCTGCTCAGTACTCAGAGCGATATGTGCTAAGTGGAAGGGGAGGGGGGGGGGGGTTGCTCACACAGTTGTGAAGTGAGAGACCTGACTAAATCTAGAGCCGGCGCTGGCACCCCACATACGGATTGAAGTGTGCTTAATTTCTAAGTAATCTAGTTAGATTGCTTAGAAATTAAGTCAAAATCGCTCCATGTGTACCCCCTTTAAGTGTTAGGGACCTACCAGATGAGGTCACCTGGTCACAGTTTGTAGGAAAGTATTTTGGCCACAATTATGTTAGGCACCTCACATATACTCTGCAGTATGTTATGTTGCAGAGTTTATATAATAAATCTGATTAGCAGGGTTTAGTATTTTGAGTGTGCATCTGCATTTTCACTTTTGGAGTTCCATGACCAAACTACCATTTCATGACCAAACTACCATTTCATGGCCAAACTACCATTGCCCAAGACTGACAATCAAGAGAAACCTGAAATTAAAAGTATCAAGCATTCAAAAGAGTTATCAAGTGGGGAAGTTGCCCATAGCAACAAATCACCTTCTAGCTAGCATTTATCAAGTACATTATACAAAATGCTAAGTAAAAGCTGTTGGTTGCTATGAGCAACTTCATTGTCTACTTTTCAATTCTTTAAAAGCTTACAGACATTTTCCCCAGACTTGTTAACAGAACTCAGTAGCTTAATGCTGTGGCTGCTTGTCCTGTTAGCTCTGTTGTGGATGGTTCAGCCCTTTACTAGATTTACTGTACTAAGGGCCTAATTCAAGGTTGATTGCAAAATAACATTTTCCTCTAATGGGAAAAACCATGTGCACTGCAGGTGGGGCAGATATAACATGTGCAGAGTGAGTTAGATTTAGGTGGGGCGTGTTTAAACTGAAATCTAAATTTCACTGTAAAAATAAAGCAGCCAGTATTTACCGTGCACAGAAACAAAATAACCCACCCAAATCTAACTCTCTCTGCACATGTTATATCTGCCACACCTGCAATGCACATGGTTTTGCCCATAAGAGGAAGATTTTGCTTTTGCAATCAACCACCTAAAGCTTAGAAAACAGACAAGTTGTAGTGTTGCCCATAGCTACCAATCAGATTCTGCCTATCATTTCTCTAATGTATTCTAGGAAATTACAGACAGAACATAATTGGTTACTATGGGCAACACCATCAAACTTGTCTGTTTTAGATGCTTTAGTAAATTTACTCCCAGGTGTCAGCTCAGGAGAACTCTTCATTTCAACAGGGAAGGTGAGTAGCTCTGAAACGTAGGCATCTGAGCACACTTTCTAGAAATGTTAGTAGTTGGAGTAGAATAGATTACTGTGCTCCCAAACTTCTTTAGAATTTCCTTATTTGGAAGCTGCTGTGATGCAGTTTTATGCTGCGTATACTGAGACTGTAGAATAGCGCAGTGTAGAATATATTGGCATACTGTAAAAATATATTGACATAGGGGGTCATTCCGAGTTGAACGCTCGCTAGCAGTTTTTAGCAGCCGCGCAAACGCTATGCCGCCACCCACTGGGAGTGTATTTTAGGTTAGCAGAAGTGCGAACAAAAGATTAGCAGAACTGCTACTAAATAATTCCTTATCGCAGAGCGCCGGCAAAATATTTTTGTGTAGTTTCAGAGTAGCTCAAAACCTACTGTACTCAGCACTTGCGATCACTTCAGACTATTCAGTTCCTGATTTGACATCACAAACACGCCCAGCGTTCGCCCAGCCACGCCTGCATTTTCCCTGGCACGCCTGTGTTTTTCCGAACACTCCCTGAAAACGGTCAGTTGACACCCAGAAACGCCCACTTCATGTCAATCACTCTGCGGCAACCAGTGTGACTGAAATGCATCGCTAGACCCTGTGCAAAACTGCATTGTTCGGTGTGCCCGTACGTCGCGCGTGCGTATTGTGCAGCATACGCATGCGCATAACTGCCATTTTTTAGCCTGAGCACTGCGCTGCGAACAAATGCAGCTAGCGATCAACTCAGAATGACCCACATAGTTCAGTGTATTAATCAATGGTACTTAGAGACTATTTCAGGACATATTTGTGAAAGGCAACATTCGCCAACTACATCAAAATATCACAATTATAAGTTATAACCTATATGTCTTAATGAGTGTGGATCATAGGGTTGACCATAATTAGATTAACAGTCAATAGGTCAACCCAATATAGTCGACATGCAAGTGGTCAAAAGGTTAACCGGATCAATGGTTCGACATGTAAAAGGTGTCAGCATCTGGAGTCTTACCTCCGGTTCTGGTCCCTGCGGCCTTCCTGTTAGCTGGCTGGTGTGGCTACGGCGGATAGGAGCTGCGACTGCAGGATCCTCCAGTGCGGCTGCCGGGTGTCTGGAGACCGGGGTCCGGGTCCTGGGGAGCGGAGCATGGTAGCCAGAGGTGTCTGTTTGCAAGTGTTCTGTTGCTGGAGTGCGGCATTTGGGAGGCTGAAGTCTGAGGTAGTGGCTATGTGCTGGTTCCACATGTGTAGGGAGCCGCCATGTTGGAGACCAAGCCAAGCCACTATGCATCCCAGTTCGCATCCAACCAATCCGGTGCTTTCTTCCCTTATAAAAGGGGTTGATGCTTAGTAATGGTGCCAGTGCTTCAAGTTACTTGCTGCTGTAAGGTGCTCAAGCTCTGTGCTCCCAGGTTAACCCCTGGTACCCTGGTTCTGTTGTGGTCGCCCGGTAGTCAGTTCTGTTATTGCAGTCCTATGCTCCCAGGACACATGCTCTTGCGGTGTAACTGCTGGGTCCTCTATCTGGTAGATGGTATCCATTTGCTGACGGTGTTCACAGCGATCCTTTCTTCAACATCGTTCTTCAAGTCGTCTCTTCATTCAGTGTTCTTCATCATCATTTACAAATCCTAAGTCAACTCTTCATTCAGTGTTCTTCAGCATCATTTACAAATCACAAGTCATCTCTTCATTCAGTATTCTTCAGCATCATTTACAAATCACAAGTCATCTCTTCATTCAGTATTCTTTAGCATGGTTTACAAATCACAAGTCATCTCTTCATTCAGAGCTTTTAAGCATTGTTTACAAATCACAAGTCATCTCTTCATTCAGTGTTCTTCAGCATTGTTTACAAATCACAAGTCACTTCTTCATTCAGTATTCTTTAGCATCCTTTACAAGTCACAAACATTTCGTCTTTCAGTATTCACTCAGACTTATCTCCTAGTCGTTGTGTATGATTGAGGTCTCAGTAAAGCTGAATTAATCTTTCTTCAGTGTATCGTTCTCTTTCATTATCCTCATTGCCTACACCTCTACATCTTCGGGCCTAAGTCTTCAGTCCATGAGTAAGAACTACAGTCAGCCACCTCATTTCCTTCCTTTGCGGATAGCTGCTCCCTCAGTCAATTATCAGTCATCAGATCCCCAAGTCAAGAAAAGCGTGACAAAAGGAAGACACCTGCAAAGGTCGCAAGGTACTGTACAAAAGATCAACAAAGTCAAAAGGCCGACATGGAAATGGTAAACACAGCAAAGGTAGATACAAGTGTTTTTTAATTTTTGGGTGCCATTTACCATTTTAAACCACATGACCCCAGTTAGTATATCACGTCCACTCACATGGCTCGCTTTACTACCGCTGCTCTTAGCACAGGTTAGTATTCCAAATCATAGTACATGTGGATGATAAATGATTAAAAGTTCGAAAAAATTAAAAAACGTACGTTGACCATATGTGTGTCGACTATTGTCATGTCAACCATTTGCTCAATACCTTTTGACCTTAAGTACTGTCTACCTTTTACATGTTGACCTTTAGACCATTTCTACCTTTTGCACCTGTTGAACCAATGCATGTCGACCATAGGGGGTCGACCTATTTACTGTCTACTTAGCATTCAGGACCCATCTTAATTTACAGTAGGTTACATTTCACTAACAAGTATTGAAATTATATCAGACTGAAAGTGATCTGTTCAATTACATCTGAGAATCGAATATGGCCTTTTAGGTTTGCCTAAAGTGAAAAATTGGTTTGTGTATAGCTAAAGCTATATATAAAAATGAACATTTACTAAAACTGTTTTGATATCATCATTAGAATTCAATGGAAAAAAATGGAATATCGAGAGAATTTTAGAAAATTCATTAAAAGGTAGAAATAAAATAGGAGATCACAGATTATTAGATAAAAGTATAATAATTTAGTAAAATCCAATATTGTACATACAGTACAGTACTAGATACTAACAAATTAAATAGCAACCACATTGATAGTTTCTTAAGTAGAGATGAGCGGGTTCGGTTCCCTGAGAACCGAACCCCCCCGAACTTCACTACCCGAGCCCGGATCCAAGTCAGGCTCAGGTTTTCCCGCCTGACTCGGAAAACAGAACGAGGCAAAATGTCATCATCCCGCTGTCCGATTCTCGCGGGGTTTGGATTCCATATAAGTAGCCGTGCGTTGCCGCCATTTCCACTACGACATTGGAGAGTCTAGAAAGAGGATGTGTCTCCGTCTTCAGTGTCCTGCATCAGTTCAGTAAATGTGGTGGTGTCCTCTGCTGCCATATGTCCAGTGCTGCTGTATATGTCCAGTCCAGTGATAAGGTGTTGTGCTGTATAAGTCCAGTGATGATGTCTTGTGCTGTATCAGTCCAGTCACAGTGGTGGTGTCCTCTGCTGCCATATGTCCAGTGCTGCTGTATATGTCCAGTCCAGTGATAAGGTGTTGTGCTGTATCAGTCCAGTGATGATGTCTTGTGCTGTATCAGTCCAGTCACAGTGGTGGTGTCCTCTGCTGCCATATGTCCAGTGCTGCTGTATAAGTCCAGTTCAGTGGTGCTGTGTTGTGCTGCATCAGTACAGTGGTGGTGTATTGTGCTGCATCAGTCCAGTCCCAGTGGTGGGGTTCTCTGCTGCCATATGTCCAGTGCTGCTGCAAAAGTCCAGTCCATTGCAGTGGTGCTGTGTTTTCCTGCATCAGTCCAGTGGTTGTGTCTTGTGCTGCATCAGTCCAGTCACAGTGGTGGTGTCCTCTGCTGACATATGTCCAGTGCTGCTGTATAAATCCAGTCCAGTGATGATGTGTTGTGCTGCATCAGTCCAGTGGTGGTGGCTTGTACTGTATCAGTCCATTCACAGTGGTAGTGTCCTCTGCTGCCATATGTCCAGTGCTGCTGTATAAGTCCAGTCCAGTGGTGCTGTGTTGTGCTGCATCAGTTCAGTGGTGGTGTATTGTGCTGAATCAGTCCAGTCCCAGTGGTGGCGTCCTCTGCTGCCATATGTCCAGTGAGCCTGTATAAGACCATTCCATTGCAGTGGTGCTGTGATGTCCTGCATCAGTCCAGTTGTGGTGTCCCTGTGCTGCTGTATATATCCAGTGGTACTGCCATATATGTCCAGTAGTACTGCTGAATATGTCCAGTGATTCTGCCGTATACGTCCAGCGGTACTGCCGTATAAATCCAGTGATACTGCAGTATATGTCCAGTGGTACTGCCATATAATTCTGGTGGTAATGGCGTATAAATCCAGTCCAGTGATACTGCCATATATGTCCAGTGATACTGCCGTATATGTACAGTGGTACTGCCATATAATTCCAGTGGAACTGCCATATAATTCCAGTGGTACCGGTATATAATTTCAGCGGTACTGGCATATAAATCCAATCCAGTGATACTGCCATATATGTCCAGTGGTACTGCCATATAATTCTAGTGGTACTGCCGTATAATTCCAGTGATACGGCCATATAATTCCAGTGGTACTGGCATATAATTCCAGCGGTACTGGCATATAAATCCAGTCCAGTGATACTGCCGAATATGTCCAGTGGTACTGCCGTGTAAATCCAGTGATAATGTTGTATATGTCTAGTGGTACTGCCGTATAAATCCAGTGGTACTGTCGTATAAATCCAGTCCAGAGATACTGCCGTATATGTCCAGTGGTACTGCCGTGTAAATCCAGTGATATTGTCGTATATGTCTAGTGGTACTGCAGTATAAATCCAGTCTAGAGATACTGCCGTATATGTCCAGTGATACTGCCGTATAATTCCAGTAATACTGCCATATAATTCCAGTGGTACTGGCAAATAAATCCAGTCCAATGATACTGCCTTATACGTCCAGTGGTACTGACATATGTTTCCAGTGATACTGCCGTATAGGTCCAGTGGTACTGCCGTATATATTCAGTGGTACTGCCGTATAAATCCAGTCCAGTGATACTGCCATATATGTCAAGTGATACTGCCATATATGTCCAGCGAGTGGTACTGGTATATAAATCCAGTGGTACTGGTGTATAAATCCAGTCCAGTGAAACTGCCGTATATGTCCAGTGGTACTGCCGTATAAATCCAGTGGTACTGCCATATATGTCCAGTGGTACTGCCGTATAAATGCAGAGGTACTGGCATATAAATCTAGTCCAGTGATACTGCTGTATATGTCCAGTGGTACTGCCATATAATTCCAGTGATACTGCCGTATAATTCCAGTGGTACTGGCGTATAAATCCAGTGATACTGCCTTATAAATTCAGTCCAGTGGTACTGCCGTATAATTCCAGTGACACTGTCGTATAATTCCAGTGATACTGCCGTATTATTCCAGTGGTACTGGCATATAAATCCAGTAATACTGCTGTATAAATACAGTCCAGTGGTACTGCCGTAAAAGTCCAGTGGTACTGCCGTATAAGTCCAGTGGTACTGCCGTATAATTCCAGCTATACTGCTGTATAATTCCAGTGATACTGCTGTATAATTCCAGTGGTATTGGCATTTAAGTCCAGTGATACTGCCGTATAAATCCAGTCCAGTGGTACTGCCATATAAGTCCAGTGATACTGCCGTATAATTCCAGTGATACTGCCGTATAATTCCAGTGCTACTGCTGTATAATTCCAGTGGTACTGCCGTATAAGTCCAGTCCAGTGGTGCTGCCATATAAATTCAGTGGTGCTGTCCTGTGCTGTATATTATTTATTCCAAATAAAGAGGTTATTAATATTTAATCCAAATAATTTTCACAGAGTTTGCCCTGTGTGGTGTAGAGGTATACTCTCCTGTACCGCATATAGGGGGTCATTCTGAGTTGTTCACTCGCTAGCTGTTTTTAGCAGCTGTGAAAACGCTATGATGCATCCCACTGGGAGTGTATTTTATCTTAGCAGAAGTGCAAACGAAAGGATCGTAGAGCGGTTACAAAGTTTTTTTGTGCAGTTTTAGAGTAGCTCAAAACCTACTCAGTGCTTGTGATGACTTCACACTGTTCAGTTCCTGTTTTGACGTCACAAACACGCCCTGCGTTTACCCAGCAACACCTGCGTTTTTCCTGGCACGCCTACATTTTTTTCGAACACTCCCTGAAAACGGTCAGTTGACACCCAGAAATGCCCACTTCTTGTCAATCACTCTGCAGCCAGCAGTGCGACTGAAAAGCTTCGCTAGACCTTGTGTGAAACTACATCATTCATTGTAATAGTACGTCGTGCGTGCGCACTGCAATGCATATGCATGCGCAGAAGTGCCATTTTTTTGCCTCATCGCTGCACAGCGAACAAATGCAGCTAGCGAATAACTCGGAATGACCCCCCATTGTTATATAACTCCTGAAAAATAATGGAGAACAAGAATTTGGAGGATAAAATAGGGAAAGATCAAGAGCCACTTCCTCCTAGTGCTGAAACTGCTGCCACTTGTCATGACATGATGAAATGCCATCAACGTCGTCTGCCAAGGCCGATGCCTAATGTGATAGTAGAGGGTATGTAAAATCCAAAGAGCCAAAGTTCAGTAAAAAGATCCCAAAAAATAAATTGAAATGGTCTGAGGAGAAACGTAAACTTGCCAATATGCCAGTAACGACACGGAGTGGCAAGATATAATTTG
Source organism: Pseudophryne corroboree (assembly GCF_028390025.1). NCBI lineage: Eukaryota > Metazoa > Chordata > Amphibia > Anura > Myobatrachidae > Pseudophryne > Pseudophryne corroboree. Next base: position 59,543,525 of record NC_086454.1, on the reverse strand, counting down.
GTGGTGTTTAATTTTTTGAAAAATGACAGGGGCATGCAGGAGATGCTGTTGGTGGCCCAAAAAATTGCTGGCCACTTTCAACATTCAGACACCGCGTGCCGAACACTGCCATCAGCTGAAGCAAGAGGTGGTAACGAGGTGGAATTCAACACTCTATATGCTTCAGAGGATGGAGGAGCAGCAAAATGCCACTCAAGCCTATACATCCACCTACGATACAGGCAAAAGAGGGGGAATCCACCTGACTCAAGTGCAGTGGAGAATGATTTCCGTCTTGTGCAAGGTTCTCCAACCCTTCGAACTTGCCATAAGTGAAGTCAGTTCAGACACTGCCAGCTTGAGTCAGGTCATTCCCCTCATCAGGCTTTTGCAGAAGCAGCTGGAGAAATTGAAGGAGGAGCTAAGACGGAGCGATTCCGCAAAGTTTGTGGGACTTGTGGATGGAGCTCTTCATTCGCTTTGCCAGGATCAAGAGTGGTCAATCTGTTGAAATCAGAGCACTACATTTTGGCCACCGTGCTCGACCCTAGGTTTAAAGCCTACATTGTATCTCTCTTTCTGACAGACACAAGTATGCAGAGGTTCAAAGACCTGCTGTGAGACAATTGTCAACTCAAGCGGAACGTGACCCGTTAACAGCTCCTCCTTCATTTTCTCCCACAACTGTGGCTGCGAGCAAAAAGGAAAAGATTTCCTGGACCACCCGCTGGCGGTGATGCAGGGCAGTCAGGAGCGAGTGCTGACATCTGGTCCGGACTGAAGGACATACCAACGATTACTGACATGTCTACTGTCACTGCATATGATTTTGTCACCATTGAAAGAGTGGAGGATTATATAAGTGACAGCATCCAAGTAGACATGTCAGACAGTCCGTATGTATACTGGCAGGAAAAAGAGGCAATTTGAATGCCCTTGCACAAACTGGCTTTACTTTACCTAAGTTGCCCCCCCCCCCCCCCCCTCCAGTGCGTTCTCCGAAAGAGTGTTTAGTGCAGCCGGTAATCTTGTCAGCTATCGGCGTAGGAGGTTACTTCCACAAAATGTGGAGAAGATGATGTTCATCAAAATGAATTTTAAAGTCTTCCGGGAAGACCTTTACCAGCAAGTGCCTAAAGAATGTACACAGGAACCTGTGATGGTGGATTACAGTGGGGACGAATTAATACTCAATGAGGCGGATGTACACATTGATAGGGGTGAGGAATCGGAGGTTGATGATGAGGTGGACATTTTGCCTCTATAGAGCCAGTTTGTGCAAGGAGAGATTGATTGCTTCTTTTTTTTTTTTGGGGGGGGGCCCAAACCAACCAGTCATTTCAGCCACAATCGTGTGGCAGACACTGTCGCTGAAATGATGGGTTTGTTAAAGTGTGTATGTCCTGTTTATATAAAATAAGGGTGTGTGGGAGGGCCCAAGGACAATTCCATCTTGCAACTCTTTTTCTTCTTTGCATCATGTGCTGTTTGGGGACTAGTTTTTTAAAGTGCCATCCTGTCTGTAACTGCAGTGCCCCTCCTAGATGGGCCAGGTGTTTGTATCGCACACTTGTGTCGCTTAGCTTGGCCATCCAGCTACCTCATTGCACCTCTTTTTCTTCTTTGCATCAAGTGCTGTTAGGGGACTATTTTTCTGCTTATTTTTTGGTGGGGGCCCAAACAATCCCAAAACGGCCCAAAATGGCCGCGAGGCGCAGCTCCTTATATGGAATCCCCAAATCCCGCGAAATTCCGACAGCAGGATGATTACGTTTTGCCGAGTTCAGGTTTCTGAGTCAAGAGGGAAGATACTAGCCAGGCTCGGATCCGGACTCGGAAGGCAAAGTTCCGGGGGGGGTTCGGTTCTCTGAGAACCGAACCCGCTCATCTCTACTTGTGTCGCTTAGTTTAGTTATCCAGCCAGCTCGGTGCAACCTTTTGGCCTAAAAATAATATTGTGAAGTGTGAGGTGTACAGAATAGACTGGAAATGAGTGGAAACGAATATTATTGACGTTAATAATACCGTAGGATCAAAATTACCCCCAAATTATGTGATTTTAGCTGTTTTTATGTTTTTTCCAAAATCATCCAGATCCAAAACCAAAACCAAGACTCGAAAGGGTGGTTTTGGCAAAACCAATCCAGATCCAAAATACAAGCATGGAACCAGATCCAAAACCAAAACACAAAAGACGAAAAGTGCCCGCCGCACATCTTTAGTCTAAAGTCAATTCAGGGTTATGAGTCTACAAAAAACTCCACTGCAAAAATGAAGAATAAAAAAAAAATGTATTAAGAAAATAAAAAAAACAACAGATCATAATTTTCTTGGACATTACCGTAAAATAAATTTGTAAGGCAGAATTGCCTTATAATATAGAAATAACATAAGTAATGCTAATATATGAACAAACTCATGCAATTCATGAAATATCACCTGTATAAAAACATCCACCTCAAAAACTAATACTATTATATGGTTATAACAGAACTCCTCAGCAAATGTTATTATGCAGATAATTTACAGTAGGGTGTGTATTATCCCATGTATTATTGATGGACACCAGTGGCGGATCTTGCCACGGGCAAGCAGGACTTTTGCCCAGGGCGCCACCTTCCGGAGGGCGCCGGCGCCATCCGGAGGGCGCCGCACCATGGCAAGATCCACCACTGTGCAGTGTGCCCCCAGCAGTGCCCTCCCGCTGTGCTACGCGTCTAGTTTCCCTTCGTGGCGCTGGTCCCCCCCCCCCCCCCGCTGTGAAGGGAATCAGACGCTAAGCGTCTAGTTTCCCTTCATGGAGAGGACCTTTGCTGTGCGGTGCGCGATGACGTCATCGCGCACCGCACAGCATTGTGGCACAGATGCTAGGGGTCATAATTGACCTCTAGTGCCTATGCTGTGCTATGGGAGAGACATCATGACTGACGTCTCTCCCATAGATCCGAGGAGAAGAGCGGCGCCGGCGGAGGTCTGCAGGTCTGGAATCAGGAGCGGGGTATAGTAAGTATACTTTGTTTTTTTATTTATTTCCTTTCAGCGGCGCTACAAATGGGGGCATGACTGACCATGCACCCGTATTAAGCCACGCCCCTAACTTTTGCCCGGGGCGCCACAAGGGCAAGAACCGGCCCTGATGGACACTGACAACACAACTCACTGATAATAACAATGCTATTTTGCAAAGAAATTGGTGTACTGTAATATATATTTTGGTGTAATACATATTACAGGTTGAGTATCCCATATCCAAATATTCCGAAATACGTAATATTCCGAAATGCGGAATTTTTTTGAGTGAGAGAGAGGTAGTGAAACCTTTGTTTTCTGATGGCTCAATGTACACACACTTTGTTTAATACACAAAGTTATTAAAATATTGTATTTAATGACCTTCAGGCTGTGTGTATATGGTGTATGTGAAACATAAATGCATTCTATGCTTAGACTTGGGTCGCATAGCCATAATATCTCATTATGGTATGCAGTTATTCCAAAATATGGAAAAATACGATATCCAAAATACTTCTGGTCCCAATCATTTTGGATAAGGGCTGCTCAACTTGTATAAGTTAATATTGATTGAAACAAAATATTTCCAATGCAGAAAAGTAATGTGACAATAAGATACTGTATAATAGATTCACTAAAGGTGTTGTGATTGAATTAAAGTCCATCTAGATGTTAGGGATCGTTAACCAACCACCTAACTGGAAAATTGCACAGTAAATGCTCTTTTGTAATAAAGAGAATAGAGTGATTAAATGGTAGTGTCAGTGGTAATGTTTCATTGGCTAATATGAGTGTATGGCGTGCATTGGGAGTTCAGGATGGCTATAGATCTTTCAATGCGTGTTTTACATTGAAACATACAATACAAATATTACATTTAGCACCACATAAGTGTTATAGCTTTAAATCACAGAGATTTATCAAATCTTGGAGAGATATGTATCAATTCTTGAGGAGATATTGGGGGTCATTCTGACCCATTCGCACGCAGCGGTTCTTCACTGCGGTGCGAACGGGTCTGGAATGCGCACGTGCGTTGTTGCCCGGTGACAGGGGTCACCAGGCAACGACGCTGGTTACGAAGAGAGTGGTCGCAGCGGCAACCTCAAGAAGATTGACAGAAGGAAGGCGTTCCGGGGCGTCACCTGTCCATTGGCGGACGTTTTCGGGGAGTGGTAAGGAAAACGCAGGCGTGTCCAGGAGAACGGAGGGCGGATGTCTGACATCAAAGCCGGCCCCATCATCGCTGAGATCGTCACACTGGGTAAGTATGTTCAGGGCTGGTCTTCTTTTACACAAAACGTTTTTAGCATAGCAGGGCTGCACAAGCGATCGCAGCCCTGCTATGCTAAAATACACTCCCCCATAGGCGGAGATTAGTTGATCGCACCAGCAGCAAAAAGTTGCTACGTGCAATCAACTCAGAATGACCCCCATAAGTGACAACCAATCAGCTTCTAGGTGTAATTTTTCATAAACAGCCTTCAAAATGGCAGTTAGGAGCTGATTGGTTGGTACTTTATCTCTCTCAAGGTTGGTACATCTCCCTTTTCTGTCTCTGGCTTCTGAGACAAATGAACATGGGTGGACCTAACCTTCATTGAACATGCTTGCTACCCAACTTTCTCTGTCCATAGAGAGTATGTAGAAAGAGGTGAAAAAAGTTATCCTGCTACAGAATATTCACGGAAGGTGCAGAAAGCTGCTCTGGCTCCTCGGCAGACCTTGCAACTGGTCACGGCACACTAGTGTGCCACGGCCAGTGCCAGATTAAGGTCCACATGGGCCTGGAGCTGACATTTGTGAAGGGCCTATTGTGTGCCGCAGCAGATGATGTGACTATTGCCATGGGGGTGTGACTAGTTATGTGGGGGGGAGGGGGGGTGGCCATGGAGTGTGACTAGCGCCTACCTCGAAAACCTCAGTCTCATTTCTCTGGCTACAAGACACAGACTGCCTATCACTGAACAGCAGCAGCCAGCAGGTCGTCCCTGATTATTATTATTATCCTTTATTTATATGGCGCCACAAGGGTTCCGCAGCGCCCAATTACAGAGTACATAAACAAATAATCAAAACAGGAAAACAGCAACTTACAGCTGAATACAATATACTGTAGGACAAGTACAGGGTATATAAACATAGCTTCATCAGCAGACGACACTGAAATAAATATCAGGGTGGCAGAGAACTGGGGGATTTAGTGCCGTCGAAGGGAGTATGAAGTAGAAGGTGGTTTAAGTTAGAGAGGAAAAAGCACATGAGGGAAGAGGGCCCTGCTCGTGAGAGCTTACATTCTAAGGGTTGTAACACACTAGCCGGCTGGCGCCGCCCGGCAAAAACCCGGCCGGCTTTTAACCGCTGCCGTGATGCAAAGACACATTGAGCACAATGTGTCCTTAAACACGGCACAGTCCCGGCACGGCTGCCGGGTTGCAGCCGGAACTATTCACTGGAAGGTCCGGCTGCAGGGCCGGCGCCGGGCCGTCTTTGAAGCCAGTAAATCGTGTGTGTGAAGGGGAGCTTTCACACACAACGGTTTTTTCCCAAGCCGTGTCTAATGCTGCGCATGCGCACAGCATCACCCACGGCTCAAAGCCGTCCTGTGTGACAGACTCTGGGCTAAAACACACTACCCGGCTTTTGCCGGCCGGGAAAAAGCCGGACGGCTTTTTCCCGTGCTGGCATTGTAGTTAACAGTGTGAGGGCTAGGGTCCCTTCACACTGCACGGCCCCGGCCGCCGGGTTGCAGCCGGGTCTCACCACTGGAAGGTCCGGCGGCCGGGCGGCCGCCCGGCCGTCTTTGCAGCCAGTGAACCGTGTGTGTGAAGGGGAGCTTTCACACACAACGGTTTTTTTCCAAGCCGTGTCTGATGCTGCGCATGCGCACAGCATCACACACGGCTCAAAGCCGTCCTGTGTGCGAGACTCTGCCGGTTTCTCCCGGATGGCAAAAAGCCGGACAAAGTTTGTCCGGCTTTTTGCCATCCGGGAGAAACCGGCCAGTGTGTTACAGCCCTCTGCCGGTTTCTCCCGGATAGCAAAAAGCCGGACAAAGTTTGTCCGGCTTTTTGCCATCCGGGGAAAACCGGTTAGTGTGTTACAGCCCTAAGGGGAAGGGAAGACAGACAGGGGTGTCACAGATGGAGTAAACAGTGAGCGTTAAACAGAGGGTTAGGATGAGATTTGGCTGGGTTTGGTGAAGAAGTGGGTCTTGAGAGCCCGTTTGAAGTTTTGTAGAGAGGTGGAGAATCTGAGGGGGAGAGGTAGGGAATTCCAAAGAAAGGGAGCAGCATGTGAGAAATCTTGGAGGTAGGAGTGGGAGGAAGTAACCAGCAAGTAGGAGAGGCGGCATGCATTATACTAAGCTTTCATTCCCACATATTATACACAGATACCTCTCCACCTACAGAGCTCACTACCTAACACATGTATCACACAGATACTGGGCGCTTGTCCGCAGATCTCACAATCTTACACACATATCTCACATATGCTGAGCCTTCAACATCCCCAGAGCTTACAATCAAATACTGTACATACTGTACAAATACATCACACATACCTAGTAATATTACCCATGATTTACAATCTAACAACACATGTGCCATAAACCTTCTAAACTTTTGTCCATCGGTTTACAATCTCATCTAACAGCAGCATAATCCAAGGTCTCACTGATATTTGTATCTTGTTTTAAGAGCTGACAATCATATGTTGCTCTCTCCCCAACTAGAGCTTGTTATTCCACTACACAGGTACCATCAGAGAGACCTCACCTACAACTTGCCACCTAGTACGTATCACACATCCCCAAAATCAAATAATATGATTCAAAATTCAGATTTAAGTGTGCAGGTTCCTTGCCCACAGAGCTTGCAATCGCAGAGATTGCCTTCTCACCTGGGAGGGGCAGGTAGTTGAGACAGGGGCCAAAGCAGTGGCTCTGTGCTCTCCCAAAACTCTTTGGGGCCTGAGACGTCAGCGCTCCTTCCCACTGCACCAGGGCTGAGACTTTTAGTTTGACTGCATAGCTCAGGCTCTCGCCTGATAACAAGCAGCCCTGTCACAATCACGCGGGCCGCCTTCACAGAGCTGAGGGTAAGCACAGCTCAACTGCCCCTGGTGCACTGGTGGTTTGGCAGCGCTTGGTGTGGAATCACACTTCATGAGGAGGAGCCAGGTGGCTGTGAGGCGCATGGAGGGCGTATGAAGCCTTCTACTGCAACCACCAATTTTAACAGTGTTGCCGGCATTTGAAGAACCCCGTGCAAGGTTAATTTTTGCTGGATGGCAGGGGGAGAGATTAGTTGCGGTGCGAGTGAGCGGGACCTCAAGTGCCCGCTGGCAGCTGGATTTTTTTTCCTCCTGTCTCCAGCAGGGGTTGAAGCTACATCTGCCCCATTATTAATCCAACACTGGCTGGCACCCTGTACACACTGATGCTCGCAGCACAGCTACAGTGTAGACGGACGCATCTGTATGTATGAGGTCATTCCGAGTTGATCGCACGCTGCTGATCAGGGTACTACTGCGCATGCATATGCACCGCAATGCGCATGTGCGTCGTACGGGTACAAACAGCATCGTTGCTGGGCAATGCTTCTAGCGACGAATCCATTCGCACGGGTGATTGCAAGGAGATTGACAGAAAGAGGGCGTTTATGGGTGTAAACTGACCGTTTTCTGGGAGTGGTAGGGAAACCGCAGGCGTGTCCCGGCGTTTGCAGGGCGGGCGTCTGACGTGAATTCCGGGACTGGACAGGCTGACGTCATCGCAAGGGCTGAGTAAGTTCAGACCTACTCTGAAACGGCAAAAAATGTTTTTGTACTGCTCGGCTGCACATGCGATCGCACACTTGCAAAGCGAAAATACACTCCCCAGTGGGCGGCGACTATGCATTTGCACGGCTGCAAAAAGTAGCTAGCGAGCGATTAACTCGGAAAGAGGGCCATAGAACAGTAATGCATACACATAGTATAGAAAAAATGTATATATATATATATATATATATATATATATACATACATACATACATACATACATACATATACTGTGTGTATATATATATATATATATATACACACACACACTATACATACCGGCGTTCAGGATATCGGCATTTGGAATGCTGATGCCGGAATACCAACATTGGTCAGAATGCTGGTGCGGGATCCCCACATGGATAAAAATGCCGGCACTGGAATCCCGACTGCTGGCTCCCGAACGTAAGTGTGCTGTGGTAGGAGATGGAGGGAAAGGTTTAGGCTGTGGGAGGGTTAGTATTAGGCTGCGGGAAGAGGGTTAGTTCTGGGAAGGGGGGATTAGGCACCACCGGGAAGGGTAAGGCTGCGGGGGTGGAAAGGTTAGCTTTAGGCTACAGGTGTGTGTGTGTGTGGGTGGGTGGGTGGGTGGGGGGGGGGGGGGGGGGGGTTTGGTTTAGGCATCACCGAGTAAAGTTAGGGTCAGGCTGCGGGAAGGGAGGGTTAGGTGGGGGAGTAGATGAGGGTTAGTATACTTACCTTCCAGGTGTCAGGATTTGGCATGTAAGGGTGATGTCTGTATTCTGACCGCTGCCATCACAAAGATCCTGATACCATACCTGCATGCATATATAGCGTATAGTATATATATATATATATATATATATATATAAAGCACACACATACAATACACATGCATACATAGCGTATAGTATATTATATATATATATATATATAAAGCACACACATACAATACACATGCATAAAGCACACACATACAATACACGTACATAATATACATATATATGCAGAGTACATGTTGTATATAGTATAGATAACTATACATACTGCAAAAGAGCAGGGAGGGTGTTACAGGAGGTGCTGGATAGAGATGGAACTTGTAGGTTTTGGTGAGGGGAAATGAAGCTTATAAAAGTAATTATCCTGTACAGTACTATACACATGTATGTGTGTGTGACACACTGACAGGTGACTAACCATCTCTCCTGTGTTGAGTTCCTGGCTGCAATATCATTCATTCTTCAGCCTGCTGCCCGAGTAGTTGCTGGTCTGTGTGTGGGTGGGGGGTGTCTGTGCTCTGATTGGCTGAGTGACTGTGTGTGATGTGTCACTCAGCCAATCGGAGCACAGCAGATGCTGCTGAGGAGTTCCTGCACTGATCAGGATTCTCCTCAGCGTTACAGCAGGGCGCACCACAGCTTCAGCAGCTGATAGTGAGTACCTACCGTATACAGCTTGTCACCAGCCCGACCTGCCTTGTCCACGCCCCCGATGATAGTGGGAGGAGTTACAGAGCAGGGGGCACACCTGGGATTAACCAACAGCCCAGGCCGACTCTTGATTGTGAGGATAGGCCAGTGGGCGGGGCTATGGACGGATTCGGGGGCAGAGCCTCAGAGGTATTCAGGACTGACTCGGGCCGGCAGAGTTTCAGACCTCTGTGGTCGGAACTTTGGCCAGCTGGTTTGGGGTGTTGTGGGCCTATTTTCAATGGGAGGCCTGGAGCTGCAGCTCCATCCGCCCCATTGTTAATCCGGCCCTGGCCACGGCACACTGGTTGAAAAAGCATGATATAGATGAATGATATGCCTATGACGTAACAAATTATATATAGCAACCAAACACATTGCATGCATTCAACTTGTGACAGTTTAAGCATTCTACCAAGCCACATAGATATGTACTGTGGCTGCTTTGCCCTAGCAATTCAGTGTTACCTGCAGACAGAAGACTACAAGCAGATGCTTTAACTAAATATAGTGAGAAGAGACATTTGGGGTCATTCCGAGTTGATCGTTCACTAGCAGTTTTTAGCAGCCGTGCAAACACTATTCCGCCTCCCACTGGGAGTGTATTTTAGCTTAGCAGAAGTGCAAACGAAAGGATCGCAGAGCGGCTACAAAACAAATTTGTGCAGTTTCAGAGTAGCTTCAGAACTACTCAGCGCTTGCGATCACTTCAGACTATTCAGTTCCTGTTTTGACGTCACAAACACGCCCTGCGTTCGGCCAGCCACGCCTGCGTTTTTTCAAACACTCCCTGAAAATGGTCAGTTGACACCCAGAAACGCCCTCTTCCTGTCAATCACTCTGCGGCCAGCAGTGCTATTGAAAAGCTTCGCTAGACCTTGTGTGAAACTACATCGTTCGTTGTGAAAGTACGTCGCGCGTGTGCATTGCGCCGCATACGCATGCGCGGAAGTGCCATTTTTTTTGCATCATCACTGCGCAACGAACATTTTCTGCTAGCGATCAACTCGGAATGACCACCATAGAGTCAGCCTCAATTACAATACATAGAACTGTCAGGTAAGAACCACTTGGGCCATCTAGTCTGCCTATGTCCACGCACACACATTCACACTAAGGTTAACTTTTGTTGGGAGCCAATTAACCTACCAGCAAATTTTTAGATTGTGGAAGGAAATCAAAGTACCCGGAGAAAGTCCACGCAAGCATGGGGAGAATATATAAACTCCACACAGTTAGGGCCATGGTGGGAATCGAACCCATTACCTCAATGCTGTGATGCAGTAATGCTAACCATTACATCATCTGTGTTGCCCTAATATATGTATTTGCAGATTTTCCAGTGTACCACACATTCACACCTTGTACAGTATGTATATAAGCAGAGTGCTATAAATAGAAAAGTTGTGCTTGTTGTTCCTTTCATGGTAAATGCAGCATTTCTGGGTCATTTCCTTTCATGTGGAAAGCATTCAAATACCTCTCTGAATGACAAGTCTGCCAAGCAGTGTGAGTTTATCGATTTCCCTCATGGAAGGAACTCCGTGCCTGTGTGCTTGGCTCTGGAACTCAGCTGTCAGTCTGCTGAGAACAGGACACACTAGCTGCGAAACACATGAAGGCTTTATTAATATTCATTGACATAATAAAAATCAATTAAAGCAACATCACTTATGAATTCATTCCCAGTCAGTGACATTTAATGGCAACTGTGAAAGGAAAAAGCAGTGTCAGAATATGTTCTATGTTCTGAAAGCAAAACAGTGTTCAAAGAAAATTATTCCTGGCCTCAAACCTTAAAGAAAGACTATTCGGGATCAGTACAAATTACCGACGGACGGGATCCCGACCAGCACAATACCGACAGGGGGGGCGAGCGCAACGCAGCCCCTTGCGGGCTCGCTGTGCTCGCCACGCTGCGGGCACGGTGCCTCGCTACGCTCGACACACTAATTTATTCTCCCTCTATGGGTGTCGTGGACACCCACAGAGGGAGAATATGTCAGGAATGTGCCGGTCGGGATCCCGGTGTCGGTATTCCGACCACCGAGATTCCGTCCGGTGGGATCTTGAACGCATAACGACTATTCATATTGTGCCATAGAAATTACTATGTGGTCCTGTAATATACTTGTTACAAAATGATTATATCTGTCATGGGGGAATATGTACTAAGCCTTGGAGAGTAAAAAAAGTGGAGCGCGATAAATTACTAGCCAATCAGCTCCTAACTGCCATGTTACAGGCTGTGTTTGAAAAAAGACAGGAGCTGATTGGTTGGTAGTTTATCTCTCTCCACTTTATCGCTTTCTAAGCCTTAGTACATCACATTTCGATAACCTACTTGTCATATATTCAGAATGAGCAATGTGACTAAACTTGATTGACAGATAGAAAGAAATAATCAGACCAAACAAAGCTTCTTTTCTGCATATGATCACATGCATCGCACCCTTCGCTCCCCAATCATATTTTCAACAGCTACAAACAATAAGGGGTTATTAGTGAAACTGTAAAGGAGTTATCGCACATTTTCTGTTGAAGTGGCTTTTTTTTAACAAGCTTTTCGTTCCCCTTTAACTCAGAAAACCAGAAGTTTTTTAGAACATGTCTCCAATAGCTTAGGCATTCTTCAGATGGCATCAACTTGCTTTCTCCAAAGGAAAGAGCCATGAGAGTACTAATAAGGATCTCATGTCCCTTGGATCCAGTGCCGTAAGTTCGCCCCAGTCGCCTGGAGGCATGATAAATGTTTGTGCCCCCCTTACATACTGTATACACACACACCCTTCATACAGTATGTAGCTATATGGCACTCATGTTGGACAGTAGTAGCGTGCTCAGGTGCCTATCCCAATAGTAATATAGATACACATACAAAGTGGACGGCACTCCAAGTCAGTCATCACAATAAAATAGACACCAGCATACCTTTATAGCACACCTACAGTACTCCCTCACCCACCAGCGTGTCACAAGGTAGATGCTTTGGCGCAGTGGTGTGCCGATGTACAGTATATATATACAAAACACACAAATGCCTCTTTCACTTAAACACACACACAAACGCCACTTTCACTTAAACACACACACACACACACACACAAACGCCACTTTCACTTAAACACACACACGCCTCTCACTTACACTCACGCCTCTTACTTACACACGCCTCTTACTTACACATGCCTCCTTAGCTTAAACACACACACCTCCTTCGCTTAAACACACACACACTCCTCACTTACACACACGCCTCTCATTTACACACACACCTCTCACACACGCTTCTCACTTACACATGCTTCCTTCACTTAAACTCACACACACGCCTCCTTCATTTAAACTCACAAACACACACACACACACACACACACACACACACACACACACACACACACGCTTCCTTCACTTAAACATGCCTCTTACACAGTTACACACACACACACACACACACACACACACAAATGCCTCTTTCACTTAAACACACACATGCCTCTCTCACACATACACACACACACACACACACACACACACACACACATCTCCCTTACATGCACACACGCCTCTTTCACTTAAAAACACACACACAAACAAAAATAAACACATGCTTCCTTCACTTACACACACACACACACACACACACACACACACACACACACCTCACTTAAACATGCACACATAAAACACAGTGCTGCCAACATTCATTAAAGACCCCCCAGCACCCCTCCCCTTTCCAACTACACACACCCCCACAGTGCAGCTTGAGGCAAGTGCTGCCAGTGCCTACCTGCTGCTATCAGCCCAACGGAAGAACAGAGAGCTTCACTCGGCCAGGTCATCTGGAAGGGCCTGGCAGGAGCTGCATTCTGGAGCTCCCCCTAGCTGTAGCCACAGCCAGCTCTCTGTATATACTAGGAGGCAGCTTCCGTGTCACTGACACGAAAGCTCCTCGCAGCGAACGATCTTCAGGGTCAGGCAGCTGGAGACAATGGAGGAGATCTGCCCCCTTGAGGTCAGGAGCCCGGCGGCAGCTGACTCCACTGCCTCCCAGAGTTCCGCCCCTGCTTGGATCCCTCTGGCTCTTTTCCTGTGCCTCGAGACCCTTGGTCCTGCATGCTCAGCAACAATACAATCCAGCAGGTTTACCTGTCACTGCTGTAGTCAGTTTGTGATTCGCTAGGAAAGCTGATTATCAGAATAGCTGTCCCGGCATCACTACAGTACGTTGATAGAGGCATTCTTATTTGCCGCCATATGTTGTGATGAGGAATGATAATTTTTGGGTCCGAGTCTATTGGGAAACGTCTGTGTACAAGTTGGCATGGCCAGGGCTGCCGAGAGGACGGGAGTGGGTGCTAATTACCCAGGACCAGGCTTGTCAGAAGGGCCAGACAGGGGTCTGGATGCAGTGTCGGACTTGGGCAGTAAGGGCCCACTGGGGGGATGCAGTGGTAGGGGCCCATGCTTACAGCAATTGTGTGGCCAGCCAACATAGAGGCTTTGCTATCATCTGGGCACTATTATAAACATATTCCATACATGACAATTTACCAGATTTTTGCGCTGTAGAAAATACACCATAGCCCTGTCCTGTATTATGTAACATATGTTTAATATATAATCCAAGTGATCAGTTTGGAACTTGATCCCTAGAGGAAGGGGTGGACCCTTAGTAACTGGGGCCCACCGGGGGTTTCCCCTGTACCCCTTTGGACCAGTCCGCCCTTGCCCGAATCCGTCGCCCCCGTTAGTAGTAGGTTCAGTGGTAGGTTCAGTATCCATCTTGGTTAAGGAATGAAGCCTCCATGTAGGAACCAATATGGAGTACGTGCAGTTGCTCATTCCTTCTTCAACAAGGTCCCCAAATATTAATAAATAGTCCCCTAAATGCATACCTACCAACTAATAAAAAGATGACTTGTTGTATCTGGTGTATACTTAAAGATCTTTCTACTGGTTTTGTAAGTGTCACAAATGCTGATGCTTTTTTTAAACCCAACATATTAACTGTATTGTGTTTATGTACCGGTTTAATATGTGTTTTATATACATTTAATTTGCATTTAGATACATTTACAAATGCATTCAATCTTTAAACATGTCTGTGACAAAAAATAGTAAGTTCCTACCAAATCCATGTATAAACAATTCCTAGCTGCATGTCACTGTATTGTCAGTGTGGATAGGTAATGTTTCTGTTTCACTTGCCCTGCTTTAATTTGCATATATTTAGACATTACTGAAAATTGTTCTAAACTGTTCTCAATAAAAAGTAGTGATGTGCAACGGAAATTTTTCGGGTTTTGTGTTTTGGTTTTGGATTCAGTTCCGCGGCTGTGTTTTGGATTCGTACGCGTTTTGGCAAAACCTCCCTGAAATTTTTTTGTCGGATTCGGGTGTGTTTTGGATTCGGGTGTTTTTTTACAAAAACCCCTCAAAAACAGCTTAAATGATAGAATTTGGGGGTACTTTTGATCCCATAGTATTATTAACCTCAATAACCATAATTTCTCTATCGTCCTAAGTGGATGCTGGGGTTCCTGAAAGGACCATGGGGAATAGCGGCTCCGCAGGAGACAGGGCACAAAAAAGTAAAGCTTTACTAGGTCAGGTGGTGTGCACTGGCTCCTCCCCCCATGACCCTCCTCCAGACTCCAGTTAGATTTTGTGCCCGAACGAGAAGGGTGCAATCTAGGTGGCTCTCCTAAAGAGCTGCTTAGAGAAAGTTTAGTTTAGGTTTTTTTCTTTACAGTGAGTCCTGCTGGCAACAGGATCACTGCAACGTGGGACTTAGGGGGAAAGTAGTAAACTCACCTGCATGCAGAGTGGATTTGCTGCTTGGCTACTGGACACCATTAGCTCCAGAGGGATCGAACACAGGCCCAGCCGTGGAGTCCGGTCCCGGAGCCGCGCCGCCGACCCCCTTGCAGATGCTGAAGCGTGAAGAGGTCCGGAAACCGGCGGCTGAAGACTCCTCAGTCTTCATAAGGTAGCGCACAGCACTGCAGCTGTGCGCCATTTTCCTCTCAGCACACTTCACTGGGCAGTCACTGAGGGTGCAGAGCGCTGGGGGGGGGCGCTCTGAGAGGCAAATATAAACCTTATACAAGGCTAAAAATACCTCACATATAGCCCATAGGGGCTATATGGAGATATTTAACCCCTGCCTGACTGGAAAAATAGCGGGAGAAGAACCCGCCGAAAAAGGGGCGGGGCCTATCTCCTCAGCACACGGCGCCATTTTCTGTCACAGCTCCGCTGGTCAGAACGGCTCCCAGGTCTCTCCCCTGCACTGCACTACAGAAACAGGGTAAAACAGAGAGGGGGGGCACATTAATGGCTATATATATATATATTAAAGCAGCTATAAGGGAGCACTTAATATAAGGATATCCCTTGTATATATAGCCCTTTGTGGTGTGTGCTGGCAGACTCTCCCTCTGTCTCCCCAAAAGGGCTAGTGGGTCCTGTCTTCATTAGAGCATTCCCTGTGAGTTTGCGGTGTGTGTCGGTACGTGGTGTCGACATGTATGAGGACGATATTGGTGTGGAGGCGGAGCAATTGCCAAATATGCAGATGTCACCCCCCAGGGGGTCGACACCAGAATGGATGCCTTTATTTGTGGAATTACGTGATGGTTTATCTTCCCTTAAACAGTCAGTTGAGGACATGAGGCGGCCGGACAATCAATTAATGCCTGTCCAGGCGCCTCAAACACCGTCAGGGGCTGTAAAACGCCCTTTGCCTCAGTCGGTCGACACAGACCCAGACACGGGCACTGATTCCAGTGACGACGGTAGAAATTCAAACGTATTTTCCAGTAGGGCCACACGTTATATGATTTTGGCAATGAAGGAGACGTTACATTTAGCTGATACTACAGATACCGTAAAACAGGGTATTATGTATGGTGTGAAAAAACTACAAACAGTTTTTCCTGAATCAGAAGAATTAAATGACGTGTGTGATGAAGCGTGGGTTGCTCCTGATAAAAAGTTGATAATTTCAAAAAAGTTATTGGCATTATACCCTTTCCCGCCAGAGGTTAGGGCGCGCTGGGAAACACCCCCTAAGGTGGACAAGGCGCTCACACGCTTATCCAAACAAGTGGCGTTACCCTCTCCTGAGACGGCCGCACTTAAGGATCCATCAGATAGAAAGATGGAAGTTATTCAAAAGAATATATACACACATGCAGGTGTTATACTACGACCAGCTATAGCAACTGCCTGGATGTGCAGTGCTGGAGTAGTTTGGTCAGAATCCCTGATTGAAAATATTGATACCCTAGATAGGGACAATGTTTTACTGTCGTTAGAACAAATAAAGGATGCATTTATCTATATGCGTGATGCACAGAGGGATATTTGCACACTGGCATCTCGGATGAGTGCTATGTCCATTTCAGCCAGAAGAGCCTTATGGACACGACAGTGGACAGGCGATGCGGATTCAAAACGTCACATGGAGGTTTTGCCGTATAAAGGGGAGGAGTTATTTGGAGTTGGTCTATCAGACTTGGTGGCCACGGCTACTGCCGGGAAATCCACTTTTTTACCTCAAGTCACTCCCCAACAGAGAAAGGCACCGACCTTTTCAACCGCAGCCTTTTCGCTCCTACAAAAATAAGAGAGCAAAGGGCTTGTCGTACCTGCCACGAGGCAGAGGAAGAGGGAAGAGACACCAACAGGCAGCTCCTTCCCAGGAACAGAAGCCCTCCCCGGCTCCTGCAAAAACCTCAGCATGACGCTGGGGCCTCTCAAGCGGACTCGGGGACAGTGGGGGGCCGTCTCAAAAATTACAGCGCGCAGTGGGCTCACTCGCAGGTAGACCCCTGGATCCTGCAGATAATATCTCAGGGGTACAGGTTGGAATTAGAGACGGATCCTCCTCATCGTTTCCTGAAGTCTGCCTTACCAACCGTCTCTTCCGAAAGGGAGAGGGTGTTGGAAGCCATTCACAAGCTGTACGCTCAGCAGGTGATAGTCAAAGTACCCCTATTACAACAAGGAAAGGGGTATTATTCCACTCTATTTGTGGTACCGAAGCCGGATGGCTCGGTAAGGCCTATTCTAAATCTGAAGTCCTTGAACCTCTACATAAAAAAGTTCAAGTTCAAGATGGAGTCACTCAGAGCAGTGATAGCGAACCTGGAAGAAGGGGACTTTATGGTATCCTTGGACATCAAGGATGCGTATCTACACGTTCCGATTTACCCCGCACACCAGGGGTACCTCAGGTTCATTGTTCAAAACTGTCACTATCAGTTTCAGACGCTGCCGTTCGGATTGTCCACGGCGCCTCGGGTCTTTACCAAGGTAATGGCCGAGATGATGATTCTTCTTCGAAGAAAAGGCGTATTAGTTATCCCATACTTGGACGATCTCCTAATAAGGGCAAGGTCCAGAGAACAGCTGGAGACAGCTTTAGCACTATCTCAAGAGGTGCTAAGACAACACGGGTGGATTCTGAATATTCCAAAATCCCATTTAATCCCGACAACTCGTCTGCTGTTCCTAGGAATGATTCTGGACACGGTTCAGAAAAAGGTTTTCCTTCCAGAGGAAAAAGCCAAGGAGTTATCCGATCTGGTCAGGAACCTCCTAAAACCAGGAAAAGTGTCAGTACATCAATGCACAAGAGTCCTGGGAAAAATGGTGGCTTCTTACGAAGCAATTCCATTCGGCAGATTCCATGCAAGAATATTCCAAAGGGATCTGTTGGACAAATGGTCAGGGTCGCATCTGCAGATGCACCTGCGAATAACCCTGTCACCAAAGACAAGGGTGTCACTTCTGTGGTGGTTGCAGAAGGCTCACCTATTAGAAGGCCGCAGATTCGGCATTCAGGATTGGATCCTGGTGACCACGGACGCCAGCCTGAGAGGCTGGGGAGCAGTCACACAAGGAAGAAACTTCCAGGGAGTATGGACGAGTCTGGAAAAGTCTCTTCACATAAACATTCTGGAACTAAGAGCAATCTACAATGCTCTAAGCCAGGCGGAACTTCTCCTGCAAGGAAAGCCGGTGTTGATTCAGTCGGACAACATCACGGCGGTCGCCCATGTAAACAGGCAGGGCGGCACAAGAAGCAGGAGTGCAATGGCAGAAGCTGCCAAGATTCTTCGCTGGGCGGAGAATCACGTGATAGCACTGTCAGCAGTGTTCATCCCGGGCGTGGACAACTGGGAAGCAGACTTCCTCAGCAGACACGATCTTCATCCGGGAGAGTGGGGTCTACATCCAGAAGTCTTCAACATGTTAATAGACCGTTGGGAAAGACCAATTGTAGACATGATGGCGTCTCGCCTC
Source organism: Pseudophryne corroboree (assembly GCF_028390025.1). Classification (NCBI taxonomy): domain Eukaryota; kingdom Metazoa; phylum Chordata; class Amphibia; order Anura; family Myobatrachidae; genus Pseudophryne; species Pseudophryne corroboree. The sequence goes on along the minus strand of NC_086454.1, from coordinate 59,524,965 downwards.
AACAAGAAACTGGACAAATATTGCGCCAGGTCAAGAGATCCACAGGCAATAGCTGTGGACGCACTGGTAACTCCTTGGGTGTACCAGTCAGTGTATGTGTTTCCTCCTCTGCCGCTCATACCAAAGGTATTGAAGATCATACGGCAAAGAAGAGTAAGAACAATACTAGTGGTTCCGGATTGGCCGAGAAGGACTTGGTATCCGGAACTTCAAGAGATGCTCACGGACGAACCGTGGCCTCTACCTCTGAGAAGGGACCTGCTACAGCAGGGTCCCTGTCTTTTTCAAGACTTACCGCGGCTGCGTTTGACGGCATGGCGGTTGAACGCCAGATCCTAAAAGGGAAAGGCATTCCAGAAGAAGTCATTCCTACCTTGATTAAGGCACGGAAGGAAGTCACCGTGAAACATTATCACCGCATTTGGCGAAAATATGTAGCGTGGTGCGAGGATCGGAGGGTTCCGACGGAGGAATTCCAACTGGGTCGTTTCCTACATTTCCTGCAATCAGGATTATCTATGGGTCTCAAATTGGGATCCATTAAGGTTCAAATTTCGGCCCTGTCAATATTCTTCCAAAAAGAATTGGCCTCTGTCCCTGAGGTCCAGACTTTTGTCAAGGGAGTACTGCATATACAGCCTCCTGTGGTGCCTCCGGTGGCACCGTGGGATCTAAATGTAGTTTTAGATTTCCTCAAATCCCATTGGTTTGAACCATTGAAAAAGGTGGATTTGAAATATCTCACATTGAAAGTGACTATGTTACTAGCCCTGGCCTCTGCCAGGAGAGTATCTGAATTGGCGGCTTTATCTTATAAAAGTCCTTATCTAATCTTCCATTCGGATAGGGCAGAACTGCGGACTCGTCCGCATTTTCTCCCTAAAGTGGTATCAGCATTTCATCTGAACCAACCTATTGTGGTGCCTGCGGCCACTAGCGACTTGGAGGACTCCAAGTTGTTGGACGTTGTCAGAGCCTTAAAAATATACATTGCAAGGACGGCTGGAGTCAGAAAATCTGACTCGCTGTTTATATTGTATGCACCCAACAAGTTGGGCGCACCTGCTTCTAAGCAGTCGATTGCTCGTTGGATTTGTAACACAATTCAACTTGCACATTCTGTGGCAGGCCTGCCACAGCCTAAAACTGTAAAAGCCCACTCCACAAGGAAGGTGGGCTCATCTTGGGCGGCTGCCCGAGGGGTCTCGGCATTACAACTCTGCCGAGCAGCTACGTGGTCGGGGGAGAACACGTTTGTAAAATTTTACAAATTTGATACCCTGGCAAAGGAGGACCTGGAGTTCTCTCATTCGGTGCTGCAGAGTCATCCGCACTCTCCCGCCCGTTTGGGAGCTTTGGTATAATCCCCATGGTCCTTTCAGGAACCCCAGCATCCACTTAGGACGATAGAGAAAATAAGAATTTACTTACCGATAATTCTATTTCTCGGAGTCCGTAGTGGATGCTGGGCGCCCATCCCAAGTGCGGATTATCTGCAATACTTGTACATAGTTATTGTTAACTAATTCGGGTTATTGTTAAGGAGCCATCTTTAAGAGGCCCTTTCTGTTGTCATACTGTTAACTGGGTTTAGATCACAAGTTGTACGGTGTGATTGGTGTGGCTGGTATGAGTCTTACCCGGGATTCAAAATGCCTCCCTTATTGTGTATGCTCGTCCGGGCACAGTACCTAACTGGAGTCTGGAGGAGGGTCATGGGGGGAGGAGCCAGTGCACACCACCTGACCTAGTAAAGCTTTACTTTTTTGTGCCCTGTCTCCTGCGGAGCCGCTATTCCCCATGGTCCTTTCAGGAACCCCAGCATCCACTACGGACTCCGAGAAATAGAATTATCGGTAAGTAAATTCTTATTTTCCACTCATTTCCAGTCTATTCTGAACACCTCACACCTCACAATATTATTTTTAGTCCTAAAATTTGCACCGAGGTCGCTGGATGGCTAAGCGACCCAAGTGGCCGACACAAACACCTGGCCCATCTAGGAGTGGCACTGCAGTGTCAGACAGGATGGCAGATTTAAAAAATAGTCCCCAAACAGCACATGATGCAAAGAAAAAAAGAGGTACACCAAGGTCGCTGGATGGCTAAGCTAAGCAACCCAAGTGGCCGACACAAACACCTGGCCCATCTAGGAGTGGCACTGCAGTGTCAGACAGGATGGCAGATTAAAAAAATAGGCCCCAAACAGCACATGATGCAAAGAAAAAAAGATGTGCACCAAGGTCGCTGGATGGCTAAGCTAAGCGACCCAAGTGGCCAACACAAACACCTGACCCATCTAGGAGTGGCACTGCAGTGTCAGACAGGATGGCAGATTTAAAAAATAGGCCCCAAACAGCACATGATGCAAAAGAAAAAAGATGTGCACCAAGGTCGCTGGATGGCTAAGTTAAGCGACCCAAGTGGCCGACACAAACACTTGGCCCATCTAGGAGTGGCACTGCAGTGTCAGACAGGATGGCAGATTTAAAAAATAGGCCACAAACAGCACATGATGCAAAGAAAAAAAGAGGTGCACCAAGGTTGCTGGATGGCTAAGCTAAGCGACCCAAGTGGCCGACACAAACACCTGACCCATCTAGGAGTGGCACTGCAGTGTCAGACAGGATGGCAGATTTAAAAAATAGGCCCCAAACAGCACATGATGCAAAAGAAAAAAGAGGTGCACCAAGGTCGCTGGATGGCTAAGTTAAGCGACCCAAGTGGCCGACACAAACACTTGGCCCATCTAGGAGTTGCACTGCAGTGTCAGACAGGATGGCAGATTTAAAAAATAGGCCACAAACAGCACATGATGCAAAGAAAAAAAGAGGTGCACCAAGGTTGCTGGATGGCTAAGCTAAGCGACCCAAGTGGCCGACACAAACACCTGGCCCATCTAGGAGTGGCACTGCAGTTTTCTAGCGAGAGGATGAGTGCTTCCATCCTCATGTGAATCTGAACCACTTGCCATGAACATAGAACAGGCCCTCAGCCATTCCTTGCCACTCCGTGTCGTAAATGGCATATTGGCAAGTTTACGCTTCTCATCAGACGCTTTTAATTTTGATTTTTGGGTCATTTTACTGAACTTTTGTAGTATACTTGACGACACAGAGGTAGAGCAGTGGACTACTGTACCGTACTGCTATATATATACTGGTGGTCAGCAAAATTCTGCACTGTCCTCCTACTATATACTGCACACAACTAAAATGCAGCACAGGTATGGATGCATAGTATACTTGACGACACAGAGGTAGAGCAATGGACTACTGTACCGTACTGCTATATAACTGGTGGTCACAGCAAAATTCTGCACTGTCCTCCTACTATATACTACAATGCAGCACAGATATGGAGCGTTTTTCAGGCAGAGAACGTAGATATTTTCAGCACACTGAGCACGGATATTTGCAAGCACACTGAGCACAGTTATTTGCAGCACACTGAACACAGAAACTGAGAGAGCGCAGGCACGTCCTCTCGCTATCATCTCCAAAGTACGAGTGAAAATGGCGGCGACGTGCGGCTCCTTATATAGAATACGAATCTCGCGAGAATCCAACAGCGGGATGATGACGTTCGGGGGCGTTCTGGTTAACCAAGCAAGGCGAGAAGATCCGAGGCTGCCTCGGAACCGAGTAAAATGGGTGAAGTTCGGGCGGGTTCGTATCTTGACGAACCGAACCTGCTCATCTCCTATATAATAGCCCAGATCTGTGATTCTGTGCCTGGCCGTAACGCTGGGCGGAGTCACAGATCTGTGCGGAGTCACAGATGGAGGAGAGGTGGCTGGATCCTGCCTGCGATTCCCCGGCACGCTCCCCCTGGCTGCTCCACACGGCGGGTACTGGGGTGAGGGCTGTCACTCTCACCCACCAGGGACCCTCCCTCACGTGGATGACGGCATGATGAGAGCCGCATGAGCCGCCAGAGTGGTTTACAGGCCAGAACCGCTGATGCGCCCCGCCACCTGCCCCTCCCCCAGGCGGGCGGCTCTGCTCAGGGAGCCAGTGGGGCGCACAACTGTCAGTGCCGGTAGGTGAGGGGGAGGCGGCGGCATCCCCGTGCGCCCGATGCTGGGGTCTCTGTCCCCCTATATGTCTCCATCCGGCCCACACACCCACCTGCCGCCATTGCGCCTGCGCATCACATCAGAGGGGAGAGGGACTGCAGCACAGACCCCATGCACCCTGCACCCAGCCACATGTAACAGGCTCCCACGTCCTATGTTGGGATGGGAGCTGGTGACATAACTGCAGTCACCAGGTTACCACAATGACACATCCAAAATCACACAACAAATAAAATGTACAGGTGCAGCTCACTCCCACGTGGCTAAATGTATTGCTGGGCAAAACAGTCCCATCACACACCCGCCCCTCCCCCGGACCCCTCCCCCATGCACAGCACCCCCGCCCCTCCCCCACCTGTAGCTCTCCCGAATCCCCTCCCCCATCTAAGGCACCCCCGCACCAGCCCATCCCCCAGCCATGGCACCTCCAGATCCCCTGCCCCAACCGCCGCACCACCGCACCCACCTCTCCACCACCCTCAGCACCTATGAACCCCATCCCCTATCGGCGACACCCACACACCTGCCACTCCCCCACCTGCGTCAACCCCACCGCTCCCCCTCCCGCCCCACCTCCCGACCCCCTATTCCACTCACTGCACCCCAGCACACGCACCTACCCCACCCGCAGCGCCACCGGAACCCCTCCCCCATCCACCTCACCCCCGCCTCTCCCCCACCCGCAGAGCCTCCGGAACTCATCCACAGCCCCCATCCCCCCGCCCCTCCACCATCCGCATCACCTCCCAAACCCCTCCCCCATATGCAGTACCCACCCCTCCCCCACCCGCCCCTCCCTCACCCACAGCACCTCCAGACCCCCGCCTCCATCCACGCCCCACCCGCAGCCACTCATCCCTCCCCCACCCACTGCATCTACAGACCCCTTCCACCGAACCCCGCAACTACCCCTCCCCCACCCGCAACACCTCTGGAACCCCTCACTCAACCGCACCTCCCCCCCCTGCACCCGCACCTCCCCCAAACACACCCAAAAAAAATAAAAATGTAAAGGTGCTGCACAGACAGGCCAGCCTATCGAGCTCACTTCCACGTGGCTAAATGTATTGCTGGGCAAAACAGTCCCGTCACACACCCGCTCCTCCCCCACCTGCAGCTCCCCCAGACCCCCTCCCGCATCCATGGCACCCCCCAACCCAACCCTCCCCCAGCCGTGGCACCTCCAGACCCCCTACCCCACCCACCGCACCCACCCCTCCACCACCCTCAGCGCCTATGGACCCCATTCACAATCGCCGACACCCCCGCACCTGACACTCCCCCACCCGCATCAACCCCACCCCTTCCCCACCACGACACCTCCCAACCCCCTATTCCACTCACGGCACCCCAGCACCCGCACCTTCCCCACCCGCAGCACCACCGGAACCCCTCCCCCATCCACCACAGCACCTCCACCTCACCCACCCGTGACACCCCCACCCCTCCCCCACCTGCAGCACCTCCAGAACTCATCCACAGCCCCCACTCCCCCGTCCCTCCACCAGCCGCAACACCTCCCCAACCCCTCCCCCATCCCCAGTTCCTACCCATCCCTCACCCACAGCACCTCCAGACACCCGCCTTCATCCACAGCCACTCATCCCCCACCCACTGCATTTACAGACCCCTTCCGCGGCACCCCGCAACTACCCCTCCCCCACCCGCAACACCTCTGGTACCCCTCACCCAACCGCACCCCACACCCTGCACCCACTCCTCTCCCAAACGCACCCAAAAAAACCCCAAAATTTAAAGGTGCACTATAGACAGGCCAGCCTATCGAGCTCACTTCCACGTGGCTAAATGTATTGCTGGGCAAAACAGTCCCGTCACACACCCGCCCCTCCCCCACCTACAGCTCTCCCGGATCCCCTCCCCCATCCACGGCACCGTGCACCCACCCCTCCCCCACCCGTGACGCCTCCAGACCCCCTACCCCACCCCCCGCACCACCGCACCCACCCCTCCACCACCCGCAGCGCCTAAGGTCTCCATCCACCATCAGCGACACCCCTGCACCTGGAACTTCCCTGCCCGCATTAACCCCACCCCTCCCCCACCCACAGCACCTCCTGACCCCCTATTACACTCGCGGCACCCCAGCACCCGAACCTTCCCCACACACAGCCCCATCGGAACACCTTTCCTATCCACCACAGCACCTCCCCTCCCCCACCCACGACACTCCCGCCCCACCCGCAGCGCCTCCGGAACTCATCTACGGCACACACTCCCCCGCCCCTCCCCCAGCTGCAACACCTCCCCCCCCTCCCCCCTTCCGCAGTACCCACCCTTCCCCCACCCACAGCACCTCCGGACCCCCACCTCCATCCGCGCCCCACCCGCAGCCACTCATCCCCCACCCACACCATCTACAGACCCCTTCCGCGGCACCCCGCAACCACCCCTTACCCACCCTCAGCACCTCTGGAACCCTTCACCCAACCGCCCCCCCTTGCACCCACCCCCCCTTCACCTGCCCCTCCACCATGCACAGCACCTCCAGACCCCCTCCTTCATCTGTGGCCACCCACACCCACCCCTCACCCAACATCTACAGACCCCCTCCTTAATCCGCCCCACCAGCAGTCTCTCTGGACCCCCTCCACCATCCGCACCCCCACTTCTCCCCCACCTGCAGTACCTCTGGACCCCCTCCAACATCCACAGGCCAGCTCTCCACCACACGCAGCACCTTGGACACCATCCGCAGCTGCTACCAGTGAGTCCCTGAATCAGGGGTGATCAGCGGCATGGAGAGCCACCTCCACCTCACTGCACCCACCCCCTTTTCAAGCCCCCCCCACGCTAAACTTACACCTACATTCTGTACATCGTGCCCTGCAGGCGCTGTTCACGCCGTCGCAAGGGGCTACGCCCCCTTCACCATCGGATGCCCTTTTGTCGCGCAATATTTAACCACTAACAAAACTAGCAATGCTGGTAATACTCCATATAATACAAATATTGAACGGCAGAAAGGCGTGCAGGTGTTAAGGGGGCGTAGCCCCTTGCGACGGTGTGAAGAGCGCCCGTAGGGCGCGATGAATCACCTAGTCTCTAATAAAAAGGGTAAAAGATTTAATATAAATAACCTTATAGATTCTGGTTTCCTATTCTAACATATTTCTGTAATTATCTACAAGTCACAAAAGGTTACATTTTTATTTTAGGCCATTATACCTAAATGTCCGTAACTTTGAGGCAAACAAATTTAGGACTGAGAGGATGGACGGATTCAGGACATTTAGGTTAAGCAGGTGTGACTAGTTTTGCAATGGAGTGAGTAAAGTATTTTTAAAAAACGCATGCAATTTAACAAATTCCAATGGGTTTATCATACATGGGGGCTTATTGTTATTGGGGGTAATTCAGACCTGATCGCTAGGATGAGTTTTTGCATCCCTGCGATCAGGAAGTCGTCGCCTACAGGGGAGGGTTTTAGCTGTGGGCAGGTGTGCGATCGCATTTGTAGCAGAAATGCACAAACATCAGTTTGTGCAGTTTCTGCTCAGCCCAGGACTTAATCAGCCACTGCGATGGTTTCCTAGTGATCGGGGCTGGAGCTGAGGTCAGACACCCTCCCTCCAAACGCCTGGTCCCTCCTGTAAAGTTGTCAAACTGATGACATCAATATTGTGTAACAGATGTGGCAGGGCATCAAGCGGCCAAAGTGGGAGAAAAGAACAATATATAAAGAATGCGCCACATTCCGAATTCATGACCCACTTGGAAATGAGAGGATAACTAGTAATGATGATGATTTACAGACTGAGGATGCTGTTTTAAAGTTCCTACCAGAGCTTGAGGTGAATGATACTGGATATAAGAAGGAGAATGACTATGATGATGCACATGCTGAATTTTAACAAGTTGCAGGGAACTCCTTCCAGTATATTTTCGCAAGCGTAAAAAATTATTTATTATCAGGCAGTCCTGCATCATCCGCCTGTGGAATTGATAGATACTTGCTGTCTTCAACGACAATACCATTCTCATCCTCATCCTCATCATTCTCAATTTTTTCCTGCAGAAAAGTACAATTGCAAATAGACTTCAATAAGGAACATCCAAGAAGGAACATTGGGTGCTGCCTTTGTTAGAGATGGGAACATCTAGTAAACCTTAAAGGGGGAATGTATTAAACCTTGGAGATAGATAAAGAGGAGAGAGATAAAGTATTAGCCAGGATCAGCTTCTAACTGCTATTTTACAGGCTGTGTTTGAAAAATGACAGGAGTAGATTAGTTGGTACTTTAACTCTAGCCACTTGATTTATTTCCAAAGTTTGGTACATCTCTCACTAAGCATGCAGCAAGGTATAAACAACATTTGTTTATTAAACAATTGTTTGAAAGAGCAATCAAGTAGGACATCAAGCTTCCTGTTTTACAGCCAATGACACACTAGAACCATTAGCTATGTACTTAGTGTGTGCCATCAGTTTTTCACAGATTAGTTCCATGCTACTGTATGTAATTCCAACTTAATTTTATTTCTCCCAGCAATTGGACCAGCAATCCCCCTAACTACAAATACTGTATGTGGGCAAACAGTAGTGATCAAGAAGGCTACATAACAATAAACACCCACTGGAATGATGTAGCACCTGAAGCATCTTAATCAACATCATCATCATCATCATCATCAACATCAACTGCAACATCATCTTTGGAAGCACCAGGGGATCATTATCCTTAGAAGCACTTAGAGCATCATCATCATTTTCTCAATATAGAAACTCTGCACACAATAGTATGTGATAGGCAAGATTCTTTGGCTTTACTAAGCAGCATAAAAGTGTCAATCTACCGGAAAACCCCAGAAATATCATGGGAATCTGATAATGTAGCTATCAGTTTGCATTAGACGCAGGGAGGGGGCATGCAGTCATGTTCACATCTGTCTGTTTCTCACTAATGATGATGACAGATCTGACTGCATCTGACTGTATGAAAATATCTCAAAGACCTCTATTCAGGCAAATAAATGTACACTGCTGCAGTAGTGTTTTAAACGTCAAAATACAAAGCAGGGCCTGATTCGTGTTTGTAAGTAAAGCAAAAAAAGTACATAACTTTGCATCTGGAAAAAAAAAAACATGTTTCCATGCAAGACGAGCAAATACATTTATTTTTTCCACTTTAGAGTCTTAACACGCTAGACAGTTGTGTCTTCATATATCTTGCCTCAATACGCCATGCAGCAAGAGATGCCTGGCGTGAGTCAGTCGGCAGCTCCCGGGCAGCACTGCTAACATCAGGCATCTTTTTTGCAGAAAGTGTGTCTTATTTGCATCACTATATGACTAGGATGCACAAGCAGTTTATTCTGATTAAAATTATATGCTGCATACCTATATTTTGTGTATGACCTCGACTGTATCTGCATACAAAATGCTACATTATCATTGCCAGGAAAATACAGTAACATAACATTTCGTATGCAGATACAGCCGCAGTCATACATAGAACATAGGCATGCTGCATATCATTTTAATCAGCATAAGCTGCTTGTGCATCTTATCGGCTTAGCAATGTGACTTATACGCAGATAAATGGAAAAAGTTGCACACAAAGGCACTCAACACTACAGAGTCACATGTGACTAGAAGGGCTGTTTAACCTGACTGCAGCAAAAATGTAGGAGGACATATATGTATATAACATGAATATAAGAAAAATATAATACAGTACAACACTATTTGGCGTCTTTCTTGTACATGTTTAGGAGGTCATGGAGATATCAACTTTGTGATATGATTGAAGGAAGAAGCATCCACACATTAACAACCATGCTTTCTCAGTCTACCCATCTGTGTAGACTCATCTTAGGGGAGGAGTCCTTAACCACAATATTGGAAATGTATCTTGTTATGAATTAACTCTATTTTGCTATTGTGTTCTTTTTTTGTTCTTCTTCAGTTCAATGCACCTAAAATAAGAAACATTCCCGTATATGAAGGACCAATCATCTTTGGGACAATGGAACAATGAGAATTGGTTTCATCCGCTCAGAAGGAACATTATCAGAAGTAATGTATTGTATTATGTTTGTTTAGATCCATATGATATACAGAGCCATAAGACTCTAAAGTGGAAATTGTTTGCATAATATATGTTCATGAGGTTAGTCATAGAAAACCATGCTGCATGTATTCTGTCCGGTATCCTTTCGAATTGTTGACATTTGGACATTTACATTGTCAACATCAAAATGTGGACATTTCATGAATGTCGATCAGACATATGGTAGACATGGTCATTAGGTCAACAATCAATATGCAAACATGCATTTGAGTCAACATGATGAAAATGTTGACAAATTTATCACATCAACACCAAAATGTTAAAAAAATTGTTGATTTTTAGGTTTAGTTAGGTTTAGAGTGCTGTCTTCCCTTTAATACAGCCCCAGCACTTTTTATGCCTTCAATGAACTACTCCCTCACATCTCACAACTGCATGTTCCGTCTAGTAGCAGCGAGTTGCGTTTCTCTTGCTGTTATTACAGGTTGAGTATCCCTTATCCAAAACGCTTGGGACCAGAGGTATTTTGGATATCGGATTTTTCCGTATTTTGGAATAATTGCATACCATAATGAGATATCATGGCGATGGGACCCAAGTCTAAGCACAGAATGTATTTATGTTTCATATACACCTTATACACACAGCCTGAAGGTCATTTTATACAATATGTTTAATAACTTTGTGTATTAAACAAAGTTTGAGTACATTGAGCCACAGAAAACAAAGATTTCACTATCTCACTCAAAAAAGTCCGTATTTCGGAATATTCCGTATTTCGGAATATTTGGATATGGGATACTCAACCTGTATTGCTATTTAGTCTGTGTTAGCTGTTGAGCACTTTATTTATGCTCTTTTAATCTTATTTTTCAATGATTTTATGTTTTCCCCCTTAATTTAACTGCAGACACTTTTTGGTACCTTATAAATAAAATAACTGTTTTAGAGGAAAGTGTCGATACTTTACCATTATACACTATTAAGACACAATTATTTCTTATGTAGAAAATACTACATTAAATTGCATTATGAATCGGGTAATATGACTTTCATATTTACTACTAACACTATAACATTTCTACTATATAATGGGGTGTTAGTACTTATCTACCGGCAGCAGGCTTAGCACCATATTCAGCTTCAGTTGCAAAATTGCAAAATCGGTCGATTATCGGCAAGCTACGCATGCGCTGCATACACATTGAGTATAATGAATTGAAATCGCAATTTGATTAACAGGTAGTGACCATTTGTAGGTGTTAACATGGCATTTGTGGGGAGTGGTTGGAAAATGCAGGTGTTTTTGGGGCGTGTATCTGACATCAGTTGCAATGGGTTCTGACTAGTAATGAGCAGGTTCGGATCCTCGGGATCCGAACCCGCCCGAACTTCACCTTTTTTTGCATGGGTCCGAGCAACTCGGATCCTCCCGACTTGCCCGGTTAACCCGAGCGCGCCCGAACGTCATCATCCCGCGGTCGGATTCTTGCAAGATTCGTATTCTATATAAGGAGCCGCGAGTCGCCGCCATTTATCACTCGTGCATTGGAGATGATCGTGAGAGGACGTGGCTGCGTCCTCTCAGTTTCTATTTTCAGTGGGCTGCAAATATCTGTGCTCAGTGTGCTGCAAATATCTGTGCTCAGTGTGCTGCAAATATCTGTGCTCAGTGTGCTGCAAGTGCAAATATCTACGTTCTCTGCCTGAAAAACGCTCCATATTTGTGCTCAGTATGCTGCAAATATCTGTGCTCAGTGTGCTAATTGCTTTATTGTGGGGATTGGGGACCAGCAGTATTATATAGTAGGGGGACAGTGCAGAGTTTTGCTGACCAGTGACCACCAGTATTATAAGTTCTCTGCCTGAAAAACGCTCCATATCTGTGCTGCATTGTAGTATATAGTAGGAGGACAGTGCAGAATTTTGCTGACCACCAGTAGAACTATATATATAGCAGTACGGTATATCAGTCCACTGCTCTACCTCTGTGTCGTCAAGTATACTATCCCATCCATACCTGTGGTGCATTTCAGTTTTGCACAGTTTGCTGACCATCAGTATATAATATATAGCAGTACGGTACAGTAGGCCACTGCTCTACCTACCTCTGTGTCGTCAAGTATACTATCCATCCATACCTGTGGTGCATTTCAGTTTTGCACAGTTTGCTGACCACCAGTATATAATATATAGCAGTATGGTACAGTAGGCCACTGCTCTACCTACCTATGTGTCGTCAAGTATACTATCCATCCATACCTGTGGTGCATTTCAGTTTTGCACAGTTTGCTGACCACCAGTATAAAATATATAGCAGTACGGTACAGTAGGCCACTGCTCTACCTACCTCTGTGTCGTCAAGTATATTATCCATCCATACCTGTGGTGCATTTCAGTTGTGCACAGTATATATAGTAGTAGGCCATTGCTATTGATATATTACTGGCATATAATTCCACACATTAAAAAATAGAGCACAAAAATGTGGAGGGTAAAATAGGGAAAGATCAAGATCCACTTCCACCTCGTGCTGAAGCTGCTGCCACTAGTCATGGCCGAGATTATGAAATGCCATCAACGTCGTCTGCCAAGGCCGATGCCCAATGTCATAGTAGAGAGCATGTAAAATCCAAAAAAATAAAGCTATGTAAAATGACCCAAAAATCTAAATCAAAATCATCTGAGGCGAAGCGTAAACTTGCCAATGTGCCATTTACGACACGGAGTGGCAAGGAACGGCTGAGGGCCTGGCCAATGTTCATGGCTAGTGGTTCAGCTTCACATGAGGATGGAAGCACTCATCCTCCTGCTAGAAAACTTAAAAGACTTAAGCTGGCAAAAGCACAGCAAAGAACTGTGCGTTCTTCTAAATCACAAATCCCCAAGGAGAGTCCAATTGTGTCGGTTGCGATGCCTGACCTTCCCAACACTGGACGGGAAGCGGTGGCGCCTTCCATCATTTGCACGCCCCCTGCAAGTGCTGGAAGAAGCACCCGCAGTCCAGTTCCTGATAGTCAAATTGAAGATGTCACTGTTGAAGTACACCAGGATGAGGATATGGGTGTTGCTGGCGCTGGGGAGGAAATTGACAAGGAGGATTCTGATGGTGAGGTGGTTTGTTTAAGTCAGGCACCCGGGGAGACACCTGTTGTCCGTGGGATGAATATGGCCATGAAATGCCTGGTCAAAATACAAAAAAAATCATCTCTTCGGTGTGGAATTATTTAAACAGAAATGCGGACAACTTGTGTTAAGCCGTGTGTTGCCTTTGTCAAGCTGTAATAAGTAGGGGTAAGGACGTTAACCACCTAGGAACATCCTCCCTTATACGTCACCTGGAGCGCATTCATCAGAAGTCATTGACAAGTTCAAAAACTTTGGGTGACAGCGGAAGCAGTCCACTGCCAACTAAATCCCTTCCTCTTGTAATCAAGCTCCTGCATACCACACCACCAACTCCCTCAGTGTCAATTTCCTCCTTAGACAGGAAAGCCAATAGTCCTGCAGGCCATGTCACTGTCAAGTCTGACGAGTCCTCTCCTGCCTGGGATTCCTCCGATGCATCCTTCACTGTAATGCCTACTGCTGCTGGCGCCGCTGTTGTTGCTGCTGGGAGTCGATCGTCATCCCAGAGGGGAAGTCCGAAGACCACTTGTACTACTTCCAGTAAGCAATTGACTGTCCAACAGTCCTTTGCGAGGAAGATGAAATATCACAGCAGTCATCCTGCTGCAAAGCGGATAACTCAGGCCTTGGCAGCCTGGGTGGTGAGAAACGTGTTTCCGGTATCCAACGTTAATTCACAGGGAACTAGAGAATTGATTGAGATACTGTGTCCTCGGTACCAAATATTATCTAGGTTCCATTTCTCTAGGCAGGCGATACCGAAAATGTACACAGACCTCAGAAAAAGAGTCACCAGTGTCCTAAAAAACGCAGTTGTACCCAATGTCCACTTAACCACGGCAAGAACAGCAGCGGCGGCACCAGTAGCAGCATCTCGCAAATGCCAACTTGTTCCTAGGCAGGCTACGCTATGTATCACCGCTTTCCATAAGAGGCACACAGCTGAAAACCTCTTACGGAAACTGAGGAACATCATTGCTGAATGGCTTACCCCAATTGGACTTTCCTATGGATTTGAGACATCGGACAACGCCACCAATATTGGAGGTCATTCCGAGTTGTTCGCTCGCAAGGCGATTTTAGCAGTATTGCACACGCTAAGCCGCCGCCTACTGGGAGTGTATCTTAGCTTCTTAAAATTGCGAACGATGTATTCGCAATATTGCGATTACAAACTTCTTAGCAGTTTCAGAGTAGCTTCTGACTTACTCGGCATCTGCGATCAGTTCAGTGCTTGTCGTTCCTGGTTTGATGTCAAAAACACACCCAGCGTTCGCCCAGACACTCCCCCGTTTCTCCAGCCACTCCCGCGTTTTTTCCGGAAACGGTAGCGTTTTTTCCCACACGCCCTTAAAACGGCCTGTTTCCGCCCAGTAACAACCATTTCCTGTCAATCACACTACGATCGCCGGAGCGAAGAAAAAGCCGTGAGTAAAAATACTATCTTCATAGCAAAATTACTTGGCGCAGTCGCAGTGCGGATATTGCGCATGCGCACTAAGCGGAAAATCACTGCGATGCGAAGAAATTTACCGAGCGAACGACTCAGAATGAGGGCCCTTGTGCGTGCATAACACCCTGGCAAATTCCAGCACGTCCCATGTTTTGCACATACATTGAATTTGGTGGTGCAGAATTATTTAAAAAACGACAGGGGCGTGCAAGAGATGCTGTCGGTGGCCCGAAGAATTGCGGACCACTTTCGGCATTCAGCCACCGCGTGCCGAAGACTGGAGCACCAGCAAACACTCCTGAACCTGCCCTGCCATCATCTGAAGCAAGAGGTGGTAACGAGGTGAAATTCAACACTCTATATGCTTCAGAGGATGGAGGAGCAGCAAAAAGGGCATTCAAGACTATACAGCTACCTACGATATAGGCAAAGGAGGGGGAATGTACCTGACTCAAGCACAGTGGAAAATGATTTCAATGTTGTGCAAGGTTCTGCAACCCTTTGAACTTGCCACACGTGAAGTCAGTTCAGACACTGCCAGCCTGAGTCAGGTCATTCCCCTCAGGCTTTTGCAGAAGAAGCTGGAGAGATTGAAGGAGAAGCTAAAACAGAGCTATTCCACTAGGCATGTGGGACCTGTGGATGGAGCCCTTAATTCGCTTAACCAGGATTCACGGGTGGTCAATATGTTGAAATCAGAGCACTACATTTTGGCCACCGTGCTCGATCCTAGGGTTAAAGTGAGGAAAAGGCTAAGAATTCCGAGCCCACCTGCTGGCGGTGATGCAGGGCAGTCTGGAGCGAGTGCTGACATCTGGTCCGGACTGAAGGACCTGCCAACGATTACTGACATGTCGTCTACTGTCACTGCATATGATTCTGTCACCATTGAAAGAATAGTGGAGGATTATATGAGTGACCGCATCCAAGTAGGCACGTCAGACAGTATACTGGCAGGAAAAAGAGGCAATTTGGAGGCCCTTGCACAAACTGGCTTTATTTGACCTAAGTTGGCCCCCCTCCAGTGTGTACTCTGAAAGAGTGTTTAGTGCAGCCGCTCACCTTGTCAGCATTCGGCGTACGAGGTTACTTCCAGAAAATTTGGAGAAGATGATGTTTATCAAAATGAATTATAATCAATTCCTCCGAGGAGACATTCACCAGCAATTGCCTCCAGAAAGTACACAGGGACCTGAGGTGGTGGATTCCAGTGGAGACGAATTAATAATCTGTGAGGAGGGGGATGTACACAGTGAAAGGGTTGAGGAATCGGACGATGATAAGTAGGTGGACATCTTGCCTCTGTAGAGCCAGTTTGTGCAAGGAGAGATTGATTGCTTCTTTTTTGGTGGGGGCCCAAACCGACCAGTCATTTCAGTCACAGTTGTGTGGCAGACCCTGTCGCTGAAATGATGGGTTTGTTAAAGTGTGCATGTCCTGTTTATACAACATAAGGGTGGGTGGGAGGACCCAAGGACAATTCCATATTGCACCTCTTTTTTCTTTCATTTTTCTTTGCATCATGTGCTGTTTGGGGACTATTTTTTGAAGTGCCATCCTGTCTGACACTGCAGTGCCACTCCTAGATGGGCCAGGTGTTTGTGTCGGCCACTTGGGTCGCTTAGCTTTAGTCACAAAGCTACTTCATTGCGCCTCTTTTTTTCTTTGCATCATGTGCTGTTTGGGGACTATTTTTTTGAAGTGCCATCCTGTCTGACACTGCAGTGCCACTCCTAGATGGGCCAGGTGTTGTGTCGGCCACTTGGGTTGCTTAGCTTAGTCACACAGCTACCTCATTGCGACTCTTTTTATCTTTGCATCATGTGCTGTTTGGGGACTATTTTTTTGAAGTGCCATCCTGTCTGACACTGCAGTGCCACTCCTAGATGGGCCAGGTGTTTGTGTCAGCCACTTGGGTCGCTTAGCTTAGTCATCCAGCAACCTCGGTGCAAATTTTAGGACTAAAAATAATATTGTGAGGTGTGAGGTGTTCAGAATAGACTGGAAATGAGTGTAAATTATGGTTATTGAGGTTAATAATACTTTGGGATCAAAATGACCCCCAAACTCTATGATTTAAGCTGTTTTTGAGGGTTTTTTGTAAAAAAACACCCGAATCAAAAACACATCCGAATCCGACAAAAAATTTTCAGGGAGGTTTTGCCAAAATGCGTCCGAATCCAAAACACGGCCGCGGAACCGATTCCAAAACCAAAACACAAAACCCGAAAAATTTCCGGTGCACATCACTAGTTGTGACTAAAAACATGGCTCCGGTACAATTGCATTCTCATTATTCTGAGTAGCCCTGGATCAACCGGAATTGACAATGGTCTCGTTTTCTTCGATTGCATACGCAATGCTGCAATCTGTGGGCAACTTTTACTTTACTGGGCGGCACTTCACATGCGATTTGTAGCAGAAGCAGATCGAGAAAATCACAATATCTGTCTCAGTAGCGATCCAACCTGAATTAGGGCCTTAATGCTCTGTTTTTTTATGCTGGGAATAATAATAATAATAAAAATAATAATAATAATTTTATTTATATAGCGCTCTTTCTCCAAACAGGACTCAAGGCGCTTGAATGTCTTCAAATTCATGCAGTTCAACATTTAATGCACATTTATGTGAAAAGAGCTATATTATGTATATGTTCTAGGAACAATGGCCCAATTCATGTACAGTTGTGCTCACGAGTTTACATACCCTAGCAGAATTGGCCATTTGTCAGAGAATATGAATGATAACTCACAAACTTTTCTTTCACTCATGGTTAGTGGTTGGATGATGCCATTTATTGTCAAACAACTGTGTTTACTCTTTTTAAATCATAATGACAACAGAAACTACCCAAATGACCCTGATCAAAAGTTTACATACCCTGGAGATTTTGGCCTGATAACGTGCACACAAGTTGACACAAACGGGTTTGAATGGCTACTAAAGGTAACCATCCTCACCTGTGATCTTTTTGCTTGTAATCAGTGTGTGTGTATAAAAGGTCAGTGAGTTTCTGGACTCCTGAAAGACCCTTGCATCTTTCATCCAGTGCTGCACTGACGTGTCTGGATTCTTGGTCATGGGGAAAGCAAAAGAATTGTCAAAGGATCTGCGGGAAAAGGTAATTGAACTATATAAAACAGGAAAGGGATATAAAAAGATATCAAAGCAATTGAGAATGCCAATCAGCAGTGTTCAAACTCTAATTAAGAAGTGGAAAATGAGGGATTCTGTGGAAACCAAATCACGGTCAGGTAGACCAACAAAAATGTCAGCCACAACTGCCAGGAAAATTGTTCGGGATGCAAAGAAAAATCCACAAGTAACTTCAGCTGAAATACAGGACTCTCTGAAAAAAAGTGGTGTGGTTGTTTCAAGATGCACAATAAGGAGGCATTTGAAGAAAAATGGGCTGCATGGTTGAGTCGCCAGAAGAAAGCCATTACTACGCAAATGCCACAAAGCATCCCGCTTACAATACTCCAAACAGCACAGAGACAAGCCTCAAAACTTCTGGAACAAAGTCATTTGGAGTGATGAGACCAAAATTTAACTTTTTGGCCACAACCATAAACGTTACATTTGGAGAGGAGTCAACAAGGCCTATGATGAAAGGTACACCACATTAACCACAAAAGACTTCAAGCTGTCATTGATGTTAAAGGGGACAATACACGGTATTAAGAACTGGGGTATGTAAACCTTTGATCAGGGTCATTTGGGTAGTTTCTGTTGTCATTATGATTTAAAAAGAGTAAACACAGTTGTTTGACAATAAATGGCTTCACCCAACCACTAACCATGAGTGAAAGAAAAGTTTGTGAGTTATCATTCATATTCTCTGACAAATGGCCAGAAAATCACAAATTCTGCTAGGGTATGTAAACTTATGAGCACAACTGTATGTATGGAAGCGCACAGCCATAAGGAAGCGGCCGAAAGGAAGCAACTGTGCAATTCCATCTAAATAAAATTGTAATGTAGCTGGCGGCGTCTGTAGGAGTAGACATCTCCTATTAGCATTAACGAGGATTCAAGTGTGGTGTCTGAAGACACAGCCTCGGATCATCATTGCTACCATTGGTCACAATTCGCGATGGTTACAGGCAGTGGCCAGCCTGCATAAGCTGAAGCTTACTCGGGCTTGACATAGGATCCGGACACATGCGCAGAATGGGTCTTACACCTGCGCAGATCCACAAACAGTATTTGTACGCAAACCATCGGATTGGTTGGATCTAAGTAATATAGGCTATATTATAATTACTGTCTGACCCTTTTAGATTGATTTTTATAACAATTCTTCCAGTAATTCCTAATATCATTACCCAGTACAATATATTCCTAATATTGGCTCTTATATGATCTTTTTTACAATTCTTCCATAATCCCTAACATAAATACTCAGTGTGATATGTTTCTCATATTGGCCCTCATTCAGAGTTGATCGCTTGCTGCCGTTTTTCACAGCGCAGCGATCAAGTGAAAAAGCAGCAATTCTGCACATGCGCATGGTACGCAGCGCGCATGCGCTAACTACTTTCACACAAAACTTTGAAGTTTTACCCAAACTCGAGCAACGTTTTTCAGTCGCTCGAGTGTTCGTAGTGTGATTGACATGAAGTGGGTGTTTCTGGGCGGCAACTCAGCATTTTCAGGGAGTGTGCAAAAAAAAAGCAGGCGTGCCAGGCAAAAACGCAGGAGTAGCTGGAGAAACAGGGGAGTGGCTGGCCGAAAGCAGGGCATGTTTGTGACTTCAAACCAGGAACTAAACAGACTGCAGTCATCGCAAGGAAGGAGTAGGTCTGGAGCTACTCAGAAACGGCATGAAATTATTCCTGTGCAGTTCTGCTAATCTTTCGTTTGCATTTCTGCTAAGCTAAGATGCGCTCCCAGAGGGCGGCGGCTTAGCGTTTGCAGTGCTGCTAAAAGCAGCTAACGAGCGATCAACTCGGAATAAGGGCCATTGGCTCTTATATGTTCGCCTGTATCACTAATTAGTCCCTGATTTCATTAAGATATCAAGACACTCATTTAAATCAGAGTGCCATTAGTCATCATTGGAGGGCTATCTGATGCTGCCATTTAACAGTATGGTTCACACATTCAGAATTAAACACTACCCTTAATGCTACTATGTTTAGGTGTGAGCTCATCTTCCAATGCCTCTTATCACTAGGTAACGGGAAACACTGATCTGAGCTGCATGCAATTGGCCTGGACCCCCCCAGGTGCGTGCACAATCATTTGCAATAAATTAAATCCTTTAGAACACAGGTTCTCAAACTCGGTCCTCAGGACCCCACACAGTTCATGTTTTGCAGGTCACCTGTAGATTTTTAAAATGTGACAGTTGGTGATACATAGTGCAGCTGCCGGATGACCTGGAAAACGTGAACCATGTGGGGTCCTGAGGACCGAGTTTGAGAACGACTGCGCTAGAAGCACACAGCGGAACTGTAAGTGATCAAGCCTAAAGGGTACATCATACTATTACACAAGTGTCAGTTTTACCATATATGCACTGGGCCCTTGTATGGCTCATCTCCCACAGTGTAACCTTCGAAGTGCGCCCAACATGGCTGCCTCATCTGGTATGCTTGTGGATGGGATGAAAAATACATGGACCTGATGGTTTTGTTGGAACCCTACTCTGAACTTTAGGACTCTGAAATCACCCCCATTTTGTGTCATCTCTTCTAGGGTAGACTCTTCCACCCTGGGTAATCCTACGCTGTGCGCCCAATATGGCTGCTGCACCAGGTACCTTGTGAGGGCGGAATATACAACCCTTGGAAGTTATTGCCCAAAATGCCTACACCAATAATGCATTATACTTTCTTTGTGCTTAAGGTTTTAATTTATGTCTGTGTGGCTTATCTATTGCTGTATTACTTAAATCTTCTGTATTATATGCATTGTTTTTGATGTCTGTAAAGCACCTTGAGTCCTGTTGGAGAAAGAGCGCTATATAAATAAAATTATTGTTATTATTATTATTATTATTATTATTATTATTATCATTGTGCAGTCGTGGGGTAAATATATAATTAACCTTCTAATCCATATAATGAGTTATGGATGTAGAGATGCCAATCATTTAGTACAATACGGCATTGTTAAATGCACATGACTCTTGCCTAGTCTTCTGGTATGTTCATGAGACTCCAAAATATTCTGCTGGACTACTGGGAGTCGAGAATAGTTTATCTTCTGTGAAGTGGCACAGACAGGGGTGGGACAAAGCAATGCAGGTTGAATCACCTATCTATAGCGCAGGGTTGGACTGGCCCACATTGGTACAGGGGAAACCACCGGTGGGCCCTACTGCCTAGGGGCCCTCCTCCTCCTCTAGGGATCAGGTTCTAGACTGTGTTCTTTAATTATACATGTGTAACATTATACTGCACAGGACTATGATGTATTCTCTACAGTGCATTGCCAATATTTATCTTGTACATTATCATGCACGCACTAGCAGTATTTATATATTTGTCAAGGGGCCCAGCCCATGCACTCACTAATGGTTAGGCAAACCAATGTAGCGGCTGGCCACAACACCTCTGGAGACTGACCACACCCCTTATCATGGGCCCCTACCACTGCATTTCTCGGTGAGCCCTTTATGCCCCAGTCCGACACTGCTATAGCCCCACACCCAAATGACATCTCCATCTACCACAATCAATATGTTGATCAACAGGATCACATGGTTGTATCTATTTGAGAGTTTCAATCAAAAGAAATCTTTTCATAAGAACTACTTTTTTTTTTTCAAATTGAGTGCACACATTTTATTTTACAGAGAAAAACGTTATTGCAACTTGGTAAATGATACTTTTGTGAGAATACAAATCAGAATTTATTTTATCTACTATTTAAGAGATACTAAATATTTTGGAATGGTAACTGATTAGTGGATATGCTAAAATGTATTTTAAACATACATCCTAACTCCAAATAAAATTGTTAAAATGTTTTAATACTTTTGGAGAAGTGGTAATAACCTATTTTTTCTACTAAATGGGGTTGTTTAGGTTTGTTAGCATACCAAAAAAGTTAGCAATTGGGCAAAACTATGCTGTACTCCAGTTGGGGCAGATATAATATGTGCAGAGAGAGTTAGATTTGAGAACCGAACCCCCCTGAACTTCACTACCCGAGCCCAGATCCGAGTCAGGCTTGGAATTTCCCGCCTGACTCGGAAACCAGAACAAGGCAAAACATCATCATCCCACTGTCGGATTCTCGCGGGGTTTGGAATCCATATAAGAAGCCGCGCATCGCCGCCATTTTCACTCCGGCATTGGAGAGTGTATGCATCAGTACAGTTGTAGTGTCTTGTACTGCATCAGTCCAGCCACAGTGGTAGTGTCCTCTACTGCCTTATGTCCAGTGCTGCTGTATAACTCCAGTCCGTTGCAGTGGTGCTGTGTTGTCTTGCATCAGTCCAGTGGTGGTGTCCCTGTGCTGCCGTCCAGTGATACTGCCGTATATGTCCAGTGATACTGCCGTATATGTCCAGTGGTACTTCTATATAATTCCAGTGATACTGCCATATATGTCCAGTGGTACTGCCATATAATTCCAGTGATACTGCCGTATAAATCCAGTGATACTGCGGTATATGTCCAGTGGTACTGCCGTATAAATCCAGTGATACTGGCATATGAATCCAGTTATACTGGCGTATAAATCCAGTGATACTGGCATATAATTCCAGTGATACTGCCGTATAGTTCCAGTGGTACTGGTGTATAACTCCAGTGATCCTGCCGTATAAATCCAGTCCAGTGTTACTGCCATATAAGTCCAGTGGTACTGCCATATAATTCCAGTGATATTGCCGTATAATTCCAGTGATACTGTCGTACAAGTCCTTTGATACTGCTGTATAAATGCAGTCCAGTGGTACTGCCGTATAAGTCCAGTGATACTGCCGTATAATTCCAGTGATAGTGCCATATAAGTCCAGTCCAGTGGTGCTGCCATAATAGTGCAGTGGTGCTGTTCTGTGCTGTATAATATTTACTCCAAATAAAGGGGTTATTAATATTTAATCCAAATAATTTTCACAGGGTTTGCCCTGTGTGGTGTAGCGGTACGCTCTCCTGTACCGCATATTGGGGGTAATTCCAAGTTGACCGCTGCAGGAAATTTTTTAGCAGTTGGGCAAAACCATGTGCACTGCAGGGGAGGCAGATATAACATTTGCAGAGAGAGTTAGATTTGGGTTGGTTATTTTATTTCTGTGCAGGGTAAATACTGGCTGCTTTATTTTTACACTGCAATTTAGATTGCAGATTGAACACACCACACACAAATCTAACTCTCTCTGCAAATGTTATATCTGCCCCCCCTGCAGTGCACATGGTTTTGCCCAACTGCTAAAAAATTTCCTGCTGCGATCAACTTGGAATTACCCCCATTGTTATATAACTTCAGAAAAATTATGGAGAACAAAAATTTGGAGAATAAAATAGGGAAAGATTAATAACCACTTCCTCCTAGTGCTGAAGCTGCTGCCACTAGCCATGACATAGATGATGAAATGCCATCAACATCGTCTGCCAAGGCCGATGCCCAAATTGATAGTAGAGGGCATGTAAAATCCAAACAGCCAAAGTTTAGTAAAAAGACCCCAAAAAATAAATTGAAATGGTCTGAAGAGAAACGTAAAATTTCCAATATGCCATTTATGACACGGAGTGGCAAGGAACGGCTAAGGCCCTGGCCTATGTTCATGACTAGTGGTTCAGCTTCACATGATTATGGAGTCCCTCGTCCTCCTGCTAGAAAAATGATAAGCGTTAAGCTGGCAAAAGCACAGCAAAGAACTGTGCGTTCTAATATGGTATCACAAACCCCCAAGGAGAGTCCAAGTGTGTCGGCGGTTGCAATGCCTGACCTTCCCAACACTGGACGGGAAGAGGTGGCGCCTTCCACCATTTGCATGCCCCCTTCAAGTGCTGGAAGGAGCACCCACAGTCCAGTTTCTGATATTCAAATTGAAGATGTCACTGTTGAAGTACACCAGGATGAGGATATGGGTGTTGCTGGCGCTGAGGAGGAAGTTAACGATGAGGATTCTGATGGTGATGTGGTTTGTTTAAATCATGCACCGGGGGAGACACCTGTTGTCCGTGGGAGGAATAAGGCCATTTTGATGCCTGGACAAAATACCAAAAAACCACCTCTTGTATGTGGAATTATTTCTCCACAAATCCGGACAACAGCTGTCAAGCCGTGTGTTGCCTTTGTCAATCTGTAATAAGTACGGGTAAGGAAGTTAACCACCTAGGAACATCCTCCCTTATACGTCACCTGCTGAGCATTCATCAGAAGTCAGTGTCAAGTTGTGAAACTTTGGGTAAGAGCATAAGCAGTCCACTGACACCTAAATCCCTTCTTCCTCTTGTACCCAAGCTTCTGCAAGCCACACCACCAACTCCCTCAACGTCAACTTCCTCCTCAGTCAGGAACATCAGTAGTCCTACAGGTCATATCACTGGCAAGACTGAGGAGTCCTCTCCTAACCGGGATTCCTCCGGAGGATCCTTGAGTGGTATGCCTACTGCTGCTGTTGCTGCCGCTGCTGTTGTTGCTGCTGGGAGTCGATCGTCATCCCAGAGAGGAAGTCGGAAGACCACTTGTACTACTTCCAGTAAGCAATTGACTGTCCAACAGTCCTTTGTTAGAAAGATGAAATATGACAGCAGTCATCCTGTTGCAAAGCGGATAACTGAGGCCTTGACAGCTATGTTGGTGTTAGACGTGCGTCTGGTTTCCGCCATTAGTTCATTGGGATTTAGAGAATTGATGGAGGTAGTGTCCCCCCAGTACTAAATCCCATCTAGGTTCCACTTCACTAGGCAGGCGATACCGAGAATGTACAGAGACATCAGAAAAAGTGTCCTCAGTGTCCTAAAAAATGCAGTTGTACCAACTGTCCACTTAACTACGGACATGTGGACAAGTGGAACAGGGTAGACTAAGGACTATATGACTGTGACAGCCCACTGGGTAGATGTTTTGCCTCCCGCAGCAACAACAGTAACAGCGACACCAGTAGCAGCATCTCGCAAATGCCAAATCATTCCTAGCCAGGCTACGCTATGCATCACCGCATTCCGTAAGAGGCACACCACTGACAACCTCTTACAGAAACTGAGGGACATCATCACACAATGGCTTACTCCACTTAGACTCTCCTGGAGATTTGTGATATCGGACAACCCCACCAATATTGTGCGTGCATTACATCTGGGCAGATTCCAGCACGTCCCATGTTTTGCACATACAAATTAATATGGTGGTGCAGAATTTTTTTTAAAATGACAAGGGCGTGCAGGAGATACTGTTGGTGGCCCAAAACATTGCGGGCCACTTTCGACATTCAGCCACCGCGTGCCGAAGACTGGAGCACCAGCAAACACTCCTGAACCTGCCCTGCCATCACCTGATGCAAGAGGTGGTAACGAGGTGGAATTCAACACTGCTATATGCTTCAGAGGATGGAGGAGCAGCAAAGGCCATTCAAGCCTATACATCCACCTATGATATAGGCAAAAAAGGGGGAATGCACCTGACTCAAGCGCAATGGAGAATGATTTCCATCTTGCGCAAGGTTCTCCAACCCTTCGAACTTGCCACACGTGAAGTCAGTTCAGACACTGCCAGCTTGAGTCAGGTCATTCTCCTCATCAGACTTTTGCAGAAGCAGCTGGAGAAATTGAAGGAGGAGCTAAAATGCAGCGATTCCGCAAAGTATGTGGGACTTGTGGATGGAGCGCTTAATTCACTTCGCCAGGATTCAAGGGTGGTCAATCTGTTGAAATCAGAGCACTACATTTTGGCTACAGTGCTCGATCCTAGGTTTAAAGCCTACATTGTATCTCTCTTTCCAGCAGACACAAGTCTGCAGAGGTTCAAAGACCTGCTGGTGAGAAAATTGTCAACTCAAGTGGAACATGACCCATCAACAGCTCCTCCTTAATTTTCTCCCGCAACTGGGACTGCGAGGAAAAGGATAAGATTCCCTAGCTTAACCACTGGTGGTGATGCAGGGCAGTCAGGAGCGAGTGCTGACATCTGGTCCAAACTGAAGGACCTGCCAACGATTACTGACATGTCTACTGTCATTGTTTGGATGGTGGCAAGCTGCGCTCAGCTCTTTCTATATATTGGATACAAAGTAGCTGCTGTTGGAAATATGGGATTGTTAGGGGTACTCCTTCCCCAAATCGTAGAGAGCACGGACCATCGCTGAGCCCGCAAGTCCTCTCCGAACGCCGGACACCGTAAACAGGAAGCCCAGGACCAAGGAGGAGGACGACGCGGTAAGCGAACGTCTAAGTCTGCCGGCAGAATAAAATCATTTGTATTTGCGGAGCAGCAAATAAAACTTTGATCTGTTATTTGACTAATGCGGGACACATCATCTGAACCCGCACATCAATAGACTGCTACTTTGTATGATATCAAATCAAACTAACAAAAAGTGACATTTGAAAAGAGGAAACATTCCACAACACAGGGGAGTAGAGTAAACCGCTACAAAGTGTATCAACTCCCTCTGAATTAGAAACAGTTACCACAAATATATGTGTCTTAATGTTTGTATGTGTATGTGTATTGTCCATATGTGTTAAAATTTGCACTAAATACTTTTATAAGTAAATGTTTTCTTGTGATCACAAGTGGAAAAAACATTTTATAATACTATCTTTTATCTGCCAAAGTGCTTATAATTTGTGTTAACAATAAAAAGAATATATTTATAAAAATCTGTCTATAACAAAAGTCTTTATTGGGTTTATACAAAGTGAAGCGCTGGAAATTTTTCTCGTTCTCATAGTGTCTACTGTCATTGCAAATGATTCTGTCACTATTGAAAGAATGGTGGAGGATTATATGAGTGACAGCATCCAAGTAGGCATGTCAGACAGTCCGTATGTATACTGGCAGGAAAAAGAAGCGATTTGAATGCCCTCGCACAAACTGGCTTTATTTGACCTAAGTTGCCCCCCCTCCAGTGTGTACTCCGAAAGAGTGTTTAGTGCAGCCAGTAACCTTGTCAGGTATCGGCGTAGGAGGTTACTTCCACAAAATGTGGAAAAGATGATGTTCATCAAAATGAATTATAAATTTCTCCGGGAAGACCTTTACCAGCAATTGCCTCCAGAAAGTACACAGGGACCTGTGATAGAAGATTCCAGTGGAGACAAATTAATACTCTGTGAGGAGGAGGAGGAGGAGGAGGATGTACACACTGAAATGGGTGGTGAATTGGAGGATGAGGATGAGGTTGACATCTTGCTTCTGTAGAGCCAGTTTGTGCAAGGAGAGATTGATTGCTTCTTTTTTGGTGGGGGCCAAAACCACCAGTCATTTCAGCCACAGTCATGTGGCACACCCTGTCGCTGAAATGATTGGTTTGTTAAAGTGTGCATGTCCTGTTTATACAACATAAGGGTGGGTGGGAGGGCACAAGGACAATTCCATCTTGCACCTCTTTTTCTTCTTTGCATCATGTACTGTTTGGGGACTAGTTTTTTATAGTGCCATACTGTCTGACACTGCAGTATAAATCCAGGGGTGCTGCTATATAAGTCCAGTCCAGTGATGCTGTCTTGTGCTGCATCAGTCCAGTGGTGGTGTCTTGTGCTGCCATAAGTCCAGTGGTGGTGTCTTGTGCTGTATATTATTTACTCCAAATAAAAGGCTTATATACAGTACTTTTTACAGGGTTTGCCCTGTGTGGTGTAGGGGTACGCTCGACTGTGCTGCATATTATTTTAATAGCTCCAAATAAAAGGGTTATTGTTATCCAAATTAATTTTACAGGGTTTGCCATGTGTGTGTGTGTCTGGTTTAGGGGTACGCTCTCCTGTGCCACCATTATTGTGCGTGTATTACATCTGGGCAAATTCCAGCACGTCCCATGTTGTTTGTGCCGCACACTTGTGTCGCTTAGCTTAGTCATACAACTACCTCATTGCACCTCTTTTTCTTCTTTGCATGATGAGCTGTTTGGGGCCTAGTTTTTTTAAGTGCCATCCTGTCTGCCACTGCAGTGCCACTCCTATATGGGCCAGGTGTTTGTTCCGCACACATTTGTCGCTTAGCTTAGTCATACAGCTAACTCATTGCATCTCTTTTTCTTCTTTGCATCATGTGCTGTTTGGGACCTATTTTTTAAATCTGCCATCCTGTCTGACACTGCAGTGCCACTCCTAGATGGGCCAGGTGTTTGTGCCGCCCACTTGTGTCGCTTAGCTAAGTTATCCTGCTACCTCTGTGCAACCTTTTGGCCTAAAAACAATATTGTGAGGTAACATAGTAAGTAACATACTAACATAGTAACTAAGGTTGAAAAAAGACAATTGTCCATCGAGTTCAACCTTTTTGTGGTCTCCTATGCAGTTTTATTATAGGACTAGTTATTTTTATGTTAGGACTAGTTAAATTAACTATAATGCGTGCCTACGCACCATAACCCTGAATATCTTTATCCAATAGGAATTTATCTAACCCATTCTTAAAGGTGTTGACTGAGTCTGCAGTTGCTACTCTCTCAGGCAGGGAATTCCAAACACGTATTGTCCTTACTGTGAAAAAACCTTTTTAGAATATGAAATCCTGGCGCAGCATTTAAATTGAAAAATAAAGAAAAGAAAAAAGGAAAAAGAAAGCATGTAGGAATATATCAGACTGAATGAATTAAATTAAATCACATTTATTCATCACAAATGATTAAAAATCTATAAAAGCACAATGGATCGTATCTAAAAACTGTTTCCAGTATCAATCCCTCTAATTAGATGGATAAACACTTGTCCACAAAGTCACAGCCTAATCGGCTTCAAGTGTCCTGAGACCTGATTTCCACTGCCGCAAGGGCTTTCCGGTATTTTTAACCGTGCTGGTTTTAAAAGTGGTGTGCTTATAAAGTCACACTATGGTCTCATTAAGTGCTTATATGAACCAAAACAGCAAGACCTTATACACCCTATTTGGATTAGTGTATGCTGACACAGGTAGTTCCTGATCGCAGTATGCGTTGTTGATATACCTTTTATCCTCCGCTCCGTCTGCCGGATCTCCGTCTCTGTCCGGGCCCCCTCCTCAGTTGTTAGCCGGCCGCCGCCTCCCAGAGCCGCAGTGCTTCTCCACTCTGCACTGCTCGTGGGCTTTGGAACGCACCACTTCAGCTTCCGGTTTCGCGGTCCGCGGCTTCCGGGGGTGTGAGCGAGGTGTGTGCAGTCAGCGTTGCTCGGGTGATTACGTCCACTTGGTGCAGCTCCAACGCGTCCCCCCCCCCTCAGGGGCTTCGTCAGGGATAGCTGCATTCCCAATCTATTTTCTTTATATAGGCTTAGTCTATGCCTTAATTGAACTTAATTACCCAATCAATTATTAACCATTGGGTTGTTCCATTCACTAAAGGTATTGTTTTCTGTTAAAACACATTCAGTCTGACATAAAAGAAAAGAGACAGAATAGAGGGAAAAAAAGAAAAAAAGAAAGAAAAAGGGGCAGGAATGTTCCTGTCTATAATGAATCATTGTATTATTAATTCACAAGAAGGCAGCTAAATCAAAATCTATATTCAGACCCTTTGGTGCAATTGTGTCAATCTGGTAAATCCATTTTGCTTCTTCCTTTGATATATCTATTAGCTTATCACCACCTCTCCAATTATTCCTGACCCTTTTGATACCCACAAATTTCAAACCTGCAGGATCACTGTTATGGAAATTTTTAAAGTGTACTGGGACACTATGTGTTTCCACATTCTTTCTTATATTTCGTATATGCTCCGCAATGCGGATTTTTAAGGGTCTGATGGTCCTCCCAATATATTGTAGCCCACATGGGCATTCCAGCAGATAAATGATTCCCTTAGTGTCACACGTGACAAAATCTTCAATTTTAAATTCTTTTTTGTTGGTATTTGAACAGAAGGTCCGAACACTCCTTGTGCTAGTTTGATTGGAGTTTTTACAATTCTGACATCGTAAACAGTAATGGAAACCCTTTCTTTCCCCACTGTTCATCCAGGTCTGCGTTTCCACCTTATTTGTGTTGGATTGTAGTGCACTTTTTACTAATGAAGATCTGAGATTTTTTGCTCTTCGATATATTAGGCGTGGTTTCCTGGGGAGTATTCTATTCAATTTCTCATCTATTAGTAAAATTGGCCAATATTTGGTCAGGATTCCTTCCAATTCTCTTGCTTGGGAGCTATATTGAGTAATAAAGGACACTTCATTTTCCATCCTATCTTCTTTCTTTTTGTTCTTGGGGATCATGAGGCTGTTTCTCTCCAGTTTACCTACTTCTTCATGGTTCCTTTTTAATTCAGCTTCGTCATATCCCTTTTCCATAAACCTTTTCGCCATTTCCTCAGCCTGCTCCTGATATTCACCATTCTTAGAGCAATTCCTTTTTAATCGCTTGAACTGGCCCTTCGGGATGTTTTGGAGCCAGTTCGGATGATGGGCACTAGTCTTCTCGATGTAGGTGTTACAATCGACTTCCTTTATATGGGTTCGGGTCTCGAGTAGATTGTTCTCCACATAAATTGCCAAATCTAGAAAAATGACTTTTTCTTTACTGCAATTTGCAGTAAAGCAAAGATTCAATTCGTTATGATTCATGTATGTAATGAATCCATCTAGGTCCTCTTGAGTCCCTGACCAGATGAA